>NC_056746.1:1136862804-1136912804 GCF_019279795.1 Protopterus annectens
ATATTTGTGTTATAAGTGCAAATGGGAAGGAAAAGTTAGAGATAGAGGTATTCTGCATCGTCAGTAATTGTTAAAGTGTTGCAGACATTCAATCTTTTTGGTTACATAGGAGATGTTACAGTTACAGTTTGTGTAGTACTGTTATTTGTTAAAGGCATATTGTTAAAGATGTATGTGTTAAATTATTTAGTTGTTTAGAAATATACTTCGATTTTTAAAGTTGACTTGTATACTGTTTGAATGAGTATCACCGTGCAGAGCAGACAGCATATTTACTGTTTTCTTCACTGTGGTGAGATCTTGGAGTCAATATATTTAATTAGCAGGGGTTGTGGGGGTGTGTATAAAGGCTGAAGTAAATTGTTTAAATTTGTTAGTGTGTTTTGTATTGGTGGAGGGCAGGAACAATAAACATGCTTATTATTTTTTAAGTATTTTAAGTGTCAAGTAAATCCAAATGTCTGTTTTATAGTCTGGCAATTGTGTTGTTCACGATTTTGGTAATTCTGGATATGAAAGTAGGTCTGCTACTGTCCATGAATGATCTTGCTTCTTTTAACTTTGTCCATGAGCCTTTACCTCTTTCCCACTTGCTGGAGACCTCTGCTGAGATTACACTCATATTCAGGCAAGTCAGTTTGCACAGCTTTACAATATGCACCCTATCCCAAATGTATGTAACATCCCTGATAGATGTCATCTCCATCATTCATGTAAGGATGCTTATCACACAGACATCTTCCCCATTCTTATGTCATCTTGTGTGACAGCCACATAATACACATTTTCACTGTGCAGTCCTTACTGTACCATATTGATATGTGATTGGTGCTGCTGCTACAACTGTCTTCCATTAACATACCCTCATCTTCTGTACATTAGGTTATTTCACCTGTCGTCTTTCTCTGTGTTCATTCCTACAGTTCATCTGTGTGTCCCTATTCAATACACACACTTCCCCTGAGTGAATATTTTACATGGCAGTCCATGTACCCTTACAGATCATTTACACAACTTCAGAACAGAATGCCAGGAATGGGATTTCACAATACTCTGCACTGTAGATACACTGTCCTGTACTGTGCTTCGACCATATACTTAACTATCATATCTCTCCACTGTCGAGATTTTCAAAGAATGTCTAGATTTTTGCTTTATATATCTTTTGGTGTGTTCCTTATCAAATTTGTTGTTTATTGCAATATCACTGGGATGATCTCAGGACTGATGTGGCTCAATAATTGCATAGATTTTAGTTTCAGACTTCAAATCCTTAACACAAACCCCAGTTATTCTAGCACATTTCTGAAGAACAAATATGTCAGACCTGTCCCTATTTCTGGATCATTGTCCCCCATTATGTTGGCCTTTGTCGAGATGTCTTGCACTCAGAGATCGAGAGCTATCTGTGAAGTCTTGGTGATGACTGTGGCATTCCATGCAAAACCGCAGACATTCAGTGCTCTGACTTAAAAAGGATTGCTGTGCATGTTCACTTATATGGTTTCCTAGCCAGCAACACTGTTGCCATCAATGAAACCACAATTATTTACATATAAATGCAGTGTGCGGCATGAATACACAATGAGCGCTGTTGCTGACTACATCACTGCGTACAGCCTTCCCGGAGTTTACTGAATCCCAGGGCATATCCCTGAAAGCCACTTTCAGTGTTGTATAAACAAAGCATTAGTAGGGGACACTCCATGTAGGTGATGAGAAGCAAGAATGCTAATCTACTGACTAAACCTTTTAAGACTGAGTACTGGTGTCTTATTTCTCTGTGAAGACTGGCTGTGACATCCTGTAGGTAACAGTGAGATGCACCATAAGTTCTGAGATTGTAAAGTTACCCTGTTCATCTTAAATGTCATTAGTCCTTCTTCCCAGAAAGTGTGAGTTTCATCTTGGATAACAGTTACCCCCTCATTCACAGTGGAATATCATTGTCTTTTTGCAATCCATGTGGGGGGAACCTGCAACCCCCAACAAAGATACATGAACTCCATTGTTACAATTGTGGAAACAATGGCATACTCATGGAGCACTTAAACTGATCTTCAGTGAAATTGACTTGTATTACTGACAGGTGCAGAAATTATCATTGTAAACCAACCAGGCGCCCATTACTGGTGGGGATGTGGGGGTGAACTATCTAATAATAATGTCTAAACTAAAGCTTTGGCTATACCATTCAAACCCTAAAACTCAAGCTTTAGGAAACGTAGCAAGTCATACTTAAAATGAAAATGTGGCCAAAAGCCACAGATAAAACCCATTCTGAAGTGTCCCCGTAAAATGTATTTTAGTTTTCCTTTCCTTGAATATTTTTGTTTTAATCTGTATCACCCTATACACTGTTTTTACCATCTACAATGAATTATAGCTATGTAAACCAATAAGTAAATGTTATCTTTTTTAGCATATTATACAAAATCATAGCAGCCCCTCTTATAAAAAAATGTTCTATTCTCCTAGTATACCCTGTTTGTAATTAAACCATTTTGAATATACATTAGTTTAGCATTAGCAGGGTCCAGTCCAAGTAGCTTTTTTTTCCACTTAGCTGTGCATTTCTGAATAACTATTACATTTACTAGTTTTAATGTTACAGTTGCACAAGATACATGTGAGTATGTAGTATTTAAACCCACCTCAGTTTTTGTGAGCATGAGTTTGTTCAAAGAAATATGAGTTTCACATATATCCATTGCATAATCTTATATAACATTTTAACTGCCTTCACATCATTTCATTGAATGATCTCTGTGCATGCTTGAAAATTTGTAATAATAATTCACAATGATCAAATTCGAATCCAAGTGTTTGTATTTGCTGTCTACAAAATGTACTCTTTAACCGCTTCTTCAATTCATCATAGGTGTTATTATGAGTCTTTTATGTCATGCCATAACCATGTTTGTATGTGTTTAATAAATTTCACTCTAACTATACATAGTCATATTTACTTCAGTCCCTGGGATGAGCTGAAGTTTAAGCCTGTCTCTCCTGTTTTCCTTTAATTCAAGTTAGGACCCAAAATCACCCAAATGTATCCAACAACTAAGAAAGGCTCTTGATATCACATTGTGGATTCATTAAACAGGTTAACTCATCATCTGCAATCAAAGAAAGCTTCACTACTACCTCACCAATTAGATAGTGTTGCATGTTTGAAAACCTCACATCTCTGTTAAAGGTTCTTAAGAACAAAACAATAAAAGACTAGGGTCAAGGATAACCATGTTATCTTGGCAATTTCAATTAGAAAAACATTCTTTGTGTATTTTCACTCTAGTAATAAAGGACATTTATATGTCCACAGTTATATGGGACTGAAAACCTTTCTGTTGGACAATACCATTGTACTCTGTCAAATGAATTCTTTATAAACAAAGTCACCAGCAATAAATGAGGTTTGGCTACAAACCAGTTTGTCCAGGAACATCTTCAGAAAAGGTTTAGATAAAAATATTAGTGGGATTTAAGGAGGAGTGAAAGGGTTAAATGGAAGGAGGAATATTTGGAGGAAATGAGGTAAAGAGTGAGGAGGGGCTTAGGGGGTTTAGGCAAGTGTAGCTGGGTAAGGAATCACATTTTGGCATGATCTTGCTACCTACCCTCCCTGCCTCTTATTGGTGGATTGGTGACGATTGTGGGTATTTTATTAGTCTGGGAAGGGTGGAGAAGAGGGACTGGCTTGCCCTCTTCTGTTCCCCCTCTGGTGTTTGGATGTTTTATTTCAATAAGTTGGGAGAGGAAAGTGGGCAGTTGGAGGCTGCTTGATAAATAAGCAAGTGGATGTAAGGACATTGCTTATTTGGTTGGAGGTGTAATTCAATAAATGGTATATGAAGTGAGTTGTTGGAAGCTGCTTCATAAGTAAAGTAAGTGAGTAGAGGTATGGACGCTGCTTACTGGGTCAGGATGAGTAAAGTCACGTTATGCTGTCCTGACTTAATTGGTTGGATGTGTAATTCAATAAATGGGATATGAAGTGAGTTGGAAGCTGCTTCATAAGTAATGTAAGTGAGTGGAGGTATGGATGTTTGCTTACTGGGTCAGGATGAATAAGGTCACACTGTCCTGATTAATGTCTCATGGATGTTTATGCTGTGATCAAATCAACAATACCATGTTCATTTGTAATTAATAAATATTGGTTATCAAAGTTATGTTAGGGAAGTTTAATAAAGGTCATCAAATGTCATTTGGTGTGATGTGTTTATTGACGTGGACTGGAACAATATATTCTTAGCTAGCTAATAAGCCCTCACCTTACCACTAGATATGTTTTTAATGTTATAAAATGTTCATCTGCCTCCAGCAAATATATAATGATCTTTCCCAATCAGTTGTGAAATAGATCTTACCAGTAATCTAGTTGTTGTTATTGAAATTGACAATTTATAATGAGCATTTAATGAACAAATGGGTCCATACAGTGAGGTCAAACCTGGGTCCTTCAGCTCTTTAAGAATAAGATATAATATTTCCTTTTCTCAAGGAGGAGGAATTTCCAAATTAATTAATTAAATAAATAAATAAGCATAATAAGTGCTGTTTTCCCATGTTTTGGGGGACATCATTACTATTTTCCCTCTCAGGTAAGGCTGGCCAATTTTAAACTATTCATATAATTTGTAATCTCTATCTCATGTTTACCCATCATTCTCTGTTTGATATAACTGATAGAACAGCTCCACCATCAGCACCATGACCTCACTGTAATTGGTTCCAGGCTCATTTGTAGTCCACATGGAAACAGTAAGCTGTATAGAAGAAACTGCAAACAGCTATGCAAGACAAACATGTTAGCATTTCATGGAGCAACCAGCACTCCTGTAAGAAAATAGAGAATGTTAACTCTGCAATAGTCAAAATAAACAATGAAAGAGAGTCTTGAAACTGAACTCTAATGCAGAAAGAATTATATGAAAATGAAGACTATCAAGAGTAAACTATTCTGTACAGCCCTCAGACAGTAGACAATTTAAAAAGACAAATATATAAACTTTTTTAAAGTTAAGTTATTCTAAAGACAAACATGTTTCATTATTAAACTGTATTTAAAATTACTAGAACATTTAATTTTCATAGTCTACAACATGTTTACAGTAATCAGTGCAGTGTAATGTATGCCACAACAATGTATCTAATGTACATATGCATACATGTGTGAATTCTCTATGGATAGATACGTATTTTAATTGGTATATCAATTTAATACATGGAAGCTGTCAACAGTGATTAGCAACATGTCTACAGATAAAAAGAAATCCATCCTCACTGGAGATAGATAAGGTAGAATAGATTTATTACAGGTTAATACCTTTGGTTCAAAAAGTTATCAGAACATCTAATGAAATGTAAATAAATCATCTCGCTTAAATTTATACAAAGTGTAATCACCTGTCTAAGTGCTTACATAGTCTGTTAGAAATGTCCTACAACTGAAAATGTTTCAAAATGTAAAGGTCAAATAAGATAAGTCATCCATAAATAAAAAAAATAATAATGAAATATGAGTTAAACCTAAATAATAAAGAAAGAAATATGTAGCATTGCATTTATCATTCTATAGTTGCTCTGTTTTCAGCAAATATTAAACATTTATGCAATCTGAAACCTTATATATTTTAAGGCCTTAAATTGTACCTACTATTTAACTTCAAATTATTCTAAAATAGCATCAACATCACCATCTCTTTGACCAATAATTATTTAGTCCAATACATGAAATTCAAATCAGTTGAACTTTTCTCATACCTGGCTATGTCTGGAGCATTTGTTTTATCTTTCCATTTGTAAACTTGATGCGTTTAGAAATCCATGCCCTCAGTGTACAAGTACATTCACTCATGTAAACATGTACTGCCCTTTACAAAATAAATGTTCATTATTTTATGAAATGATTTATATCTTGTTCTAAAGTATTGCTTGATTACTTTGCAAGACTTATTTCAGTAGTGTAATAGTATATCCTGTCCTATTAACATTTATTATTTCAAAATATGTATTTTGTTTGTTTGTCTGTCTGCTTGTTTTGATGCTGAAGTCTATGGTCTTTCTATAATATTTGTGATTTAAGCTTTCTGAGAATGTTTATACTTTATATATTTAGTGAAATGTTTGTCAAGGGTCTCCAGGAAAATGTGTTATATCTATTCCTAAATTCTGGTAACCAAAACAGAAATAAATAAATCAACACACGTAGGAGTTTTTACGTATTATGAATAAACGACCAACATATTGTGGTGAACTAAGTTCACAGTGCAGGCAGCAAAAATTCTTAATGATCTGTGATGTCTGCATAAGCCTGTAAAAGAAACTATTGCTATGTAAGCTAGGTCTATACATGACTTCCTAGAAAAAAGATTACTTTACTAAGTCAGTAATAAGAAGAGACTTGATGGCCTTCTACATTGCAAATATTTTAAAGCTACTCTGTAAATGACAATACCAGGTTTTATCAAAATGCTCTGCATCTCCCCTACAGACTTATCTACATGCACATCAGTGTAAATTTAAATGCATACTCTCAATGGGTAACATGAAACAACATGTAGACCATTTATCTGCAATTCTATGCACTGTTTTCAAAGTTAAATGAATGAAAACATGGCCATTAATGCAGATAAAATGGAATAATCAACAAAGCAGTGTATATATATGCCCAAATATAACAAATAGTAGACTTGAAAGTGAACGGCATAAAGCAGGCAAAGCTGGGTGGTAGAAAGACTGATTATGGTTAAATTGTTTCTCTCCAGCTTGATAGGGAAAGCTGGTTACAAAGCATTTATAATAAGTGGTGTTAATTCAAATGAGTTAGGAAAGATTTCTTTTTCTCAGAGGGAAAGGTGTTTTTTTTTTTTCTTTATGTCAAGGACCAGAGAAAGCCTAATTATCAAATCGTCATGAATTGAATCCATTTCTTATTTATTACATATAGAACAAATCATCCAAATAGGATGTTCAAGTACAAAGGACCACCATTAATCTCCAATAAGTTTTCTCGTAGACCATAGTAGATCACTTCATATGTTAGATTTGTTGATAGGGAATCAACTTCTGAAGTTACTTAGAACCAATGTTAATCTTTTTGGTGGGTTATCTACATATATGAAAAATTATACATTTTCTTACAAGGTATTAAGATAATGGTCTAAGCCACAAGACTGTATGCTGACTATGACACATGCCTCCAACTGTCTGATCTTACATGTCTGTGATTTTTGTTTCATATTTTTGCTCTGTTCCTCATAATTGTTTTAATTTTCTGGTAAATCTCTAAGTATTTTAGTCAGTCAATAAAGCCAGAAGATAGAGTTTCATACTTCTTATTGTTCAAAAAATACATATTGATGCAAAACCTGTTGCCCTATTAACCTTTTAAGTGATTTATAGTAATATTTAAACTTCTCCCTGATTTGGGGAATTTGCCACCATCATTTTGGGCTTCAATGAGAATTCTTGTCTAAACAGTTGAGAGGTATAGTACGACACTGAGACTTAACCACACAAAATCTGAACACAGTAAATCAAACCCATGCAAATAATGTCTATTTAATTTAAATGAAAAAACTAAACTGTATTCTAAAAATAAATAATAAATTAACTGCAACCAGATAATCAGAAAGTAACATTAGTAGCAAACTGGACCTGAAGGTATTAAATAATATTATTAAAACAATTACATTTTATAATTTAACAATAATTGTAACAGATATTAACACAACTCTCCCTGTACTACATCAAAATAGCTCCTTATTAACTAGAACATTAAAAAGTAATTGAAGTCAGGACTGAGAGACTTTTAGTACAAACTGCAGCAGAAATTAGCAAAGACAGTGGCAATAAGCACATGATATAAAAAGTCTCCACAATGTACAAAATATGATATTGTGCAGCAAATGTCCACATGATAGTACTGAAATGAGGAGTCCTGTGCAAATGGAGACATCAAAATGGCAGAGCTATTTAAAATCATATAAAACAGGTGCACCAAATGGTGGTGCAAGCGTACTGTGGGCACCAAACTGTGGTGCAACATACTATGTGCACTGAACTGTGTGGTGCAAACATACTGTGTGCACTGAACTGTGGTGCAAGCAGACTGTGAACATGAGGAAATTTAGTGCATATTATGTAAAGGTTAGGAGTAGCAGTGATTAGAGTTGAACAACACATGTTAGTGGCTATAGTCATATGTTAGTGGCTACAGTCAGAGTCAGTGCCTGCAGAGTTTTTCATTGCAGCCATCCATATTGTTGCAGAAGGTGCAGTCAGAACATTACATACCTCTACTTAAAGGGCCAGCAAATAGCAGATTGCTACTAGTAGACTGAGAGACCACACAACAGCTGGGCAAATGGTGCTCCCTAATCAAAATCAAGGAAGATGAGTGGAATGCCTATCCTTTTGGATATGAAAGTTAGAGTAGAATGAATCCTGTTAGTTAGAGGGATTTATTTAACAATCAACTGGGAACATATTAAGTATATCAAAGATTTCAGCACTGGCTATGCTGCAGTAGTTGTGTGACATCATACTGCAGCATTTTGTGAAGCATATCTCATTCCCCATGACTATAGGTAAGAGAACCAGCACCATGCCTCTAATTTGTACCATAGGCCATATTAAAACTTTTGCAAGCCATAGACTGTATACTTGCTCCACAGAGGCTGAAATACATCAACAACAAGGGAAATATTTCCATTCCCAAAATTACCAACTAGTGTGAAATACCAATGCATTTTATATAATGTGTCCCTAAGCCACCCTGGCAGGTTCCATAATTGACACATATGTCATACCTCTGATCTGTACCAACATACATTGTTGCAGTATTTCCTGTGATGATGTGAGGTATTGCCATCTATGCCAGAAGAAGTAGGACAGTGGATGTGTAACATATGCCAGAACAGCTAGTTGGTATTTTGTAAAGAATTATATGTCATTTGTATATCAAACTGATTTGTACAGATGCTTGCTTTGAAAATGTATTTGTAAAGCTGCTTGTGTTAAAAATGTACCAAAAATGGGTCCTAACTATATTGTAACTGATGGATACTGGAAGAAAAGTGGTTAATCTCAGGCCAGCTAACTTAAAAATTAGTAAGAAATTAAATTATTTAATTTAGGCCATAACAATTGTATATTATAGTTCTGACTGCAGCCAGAGACAAAATAGCTTTGCCAGAGAATAGTTTATCAACTCCTGTAGGAAAAGTGGAAGTGTTTTATGGTTTTATACCTTCTAAATGCTGTAATGCATCTCAGCAAAGCTCTGTCTGTGTGTATATGGTAACACATATATGCTAAATTCTGGCATCTTATAACCAAGGGGGCTAGTATGGGAACCAGAAGTCATATGAGCAGATGTATGTGATGTCATTCTATAATCTAGTACAAAAATGAAGTTTTAATACTAGATGAGATTGAAGTTTTTTAGCACTCTGTTTTTGGAACCTGGCAAAGAAGGAGGACCAATCACCTATTTCATCTTGCCTTGCTCTATTAAGTGAACCAGGGAATAGTAAATCTTTTTTTGTAAGATTTAAACAAATAAAAACATAATGATATTTAATTTGAATGGAAATATATATCAACAAGATATGAAAAGGAATAACAATTGATTTAAAAAAAACATAGACAAAATATTTAAAGAGTATCTACTAAACAATGAAAATTCTAATATGTTTCATTAGTTAACTTATTATAAATAAAAATCCTAAATTATTTATTTAGCAGTTATTTAAGGTTGGTTCACATGTTGTATGAAGAAATGATTCTTATGGTGCTTGTTCTGATGGTAATAAGCGCCAAATCACAAACTTCTGGTGAAGTTTTGATTAATTTGTTAAAAGAGGATGTAGATTCATTTTCCAGTTTTTTGTTATAAGTTTTTTTGAGATTGATAAACTGTTCCATAAATTGGATATTTTAATCTTGAAACACATTCAGGTATTGGGGAATTGAATAAAATTAAAGATTTTGTTAAAGTGAATGTGTCTGTAAATAAAGTATGTAAGAAAGAATTTATATCGTCCCAATAAGTACAACACAATCAAAAATTATATGTTAACAATCTGCTTTAACCTCTAATTTACATTTCCAACAAGCCATCTTTTTTTAAAAAAATGTGAATTTGATTCTACGAGATGTGTATTAAGATTTATGAATCCATTTCTATGAGAATAGTCTCCATTTAAGTTAAGAGGTAGTTTGTTTTGATGATAATAAAATCCTCTTCATTTGGAGTTCTGTTATTAGTAAGTATATAATAGTTCCAGTAACTATCTATACTTTATTCTATTTCTTTTTAACCACTTTATATAATTTAGATAAAAGGCTTTTCTTTACTGTATTCTGTTGTGTCCAAAAAGAAAATAAATCAATTAATTTATGGGCAGAGCTTCTTACAGTCTGCTGCATCAATTTAGTCTTGTATTCAAGAAACTGTCTACAGTTTTGTACATATAACCACAAATCTTTATCCAAATCAAGTTTATTTATTATATAGTCAACGGAATATAATTTTTCTTTGTCCATTAACTGAAACCAATGTATCAAGTTATTTTCTTTAAAGGTAGTCGCTGTAAATTAAAAGTGGATATATTATTATGAGTATAGGCTATTGAAAAGATAAGAAAAAACTTGCTTTATATATTGGATTTTTGAAAATAAAATTTCTCAAGATATTCATTATGATGGATTGATAGGAAGAAAGAATTACTTTATTAGTATTAATTAAAAACTGTTTTAATCACCAAAGTAAAACACTATTTAAATCTGGACTATAATTTGAATCTTTAAAATAGTCAGTTTCTAACACAAAAATTTCTTGAAGCTCTTTCCCTCTAGCAGTATAATAATTATTTAAGCAAAGAGCCACTGTCTTAATAATTGAAGCTATTGAATATAATTCCAACTCCAGTAGACCAATGCCCCACAAACACTAATCTCTAGTATGGTGAATTGAAGCTAATTTAGGTTTATTAGGAAAGCATAAAATATTTAGCATCAAAGAGTTAAACTGTTTTATACAGTTTCTGTTGGTGACAAAGATAACAATTGCATAATATATAATATTTTTGGCAAAATAATAATTTTAATTATGGAAAGTCTGTTCCGTAGTGAAGATGCATTTGTTCCAAATGTGTATGAGACTATTTATTGAAGTTAAACTATTATTGTAGCTGATAATTATTATGTCATTGATATTATCAGTAATAATTATCCCTAAATAATTTATTTTTTCTTGAACTATATATTTTGTAAATGTGTTATTTATATCCTTAGTATTAATGTTAATGGGTAAAGTTTTTGTTTTATAACTAAGGCAAGATATTCTCTGAAAGATTTTCATTGCTTTAAAGACAGCTAGAATTAAATTATTACATTCATTTAAAGTCAATAATATATCATCTGCAAATAGCTTTATCTTAAATAATGAATTCTTCCCCACTTGAATACCTTTAATCTTTGGATTTGATCTTATAAAATTGGCAAATTATTCTATGACTAAAGTAAAGAGTAAAGGTGAGAGAGGGTATCCTTGTTTAGTTCCTTTAGAAAGCCTAAATGACTTTTAAGTATGTGAACGTATGTTAACATATGCTTGAGAGTTTTTATAAAGAGGATTAATAAGATTCATGCATTTAAAGATGGTATTATACCTGAACTCTATAAATGAATGCAAAAAAGTCTCATATATCTTACTTAAAGTCTTCTCAATTGTCAAAGAATTAGTTATTTTTCCTCCTTCCTGGAAGTATATTCTCGGATCACCAATTCTAAAAGCAGGAAAAGATCCTTTAAAATCTTTCTTTTGTAGACTGATATCTTATAGACATGCATCGGGAGCATTTCTCCCCGGGCCTCCGCTGAAAACAGGCTCTGTGGAACCTAGTCGGACTTTCCCGGTCAACAAATGATAAATAAAATAAAAAATAAAAATAAAAGATGTATGGAATTGCTTGAAAATGGTTTTCCTTTAATATCAAAGAGAGAGAATTTCAGTTAACAGAGTCAAAAGCACTGTCAGTATGTGAACTTATTAATGTTAGTTTATCTTTTATATTAGTTACATAATCAATTATTGTTAGTAGTCTTTTAATGTTATCATAGGAATTTCTGTTTAATGTAAATCCAGTTTGATCACTTTTAACAATAGATAGTAGAAACTGCTTTATTCTATTAGCATGTATGGCCATAAATAGTTTATAATCTCTATTTAATAAAGATATCAGTCTATAAAAGAAAGATTTTAAAGGATCTTTTCCTGCTTTTAGAATTGGTGATCCAAGAATATACTTCCAGGAAGGAGGAAAAATAACTAATTCTTTGATAATTGAGAATACTTTAAGTAAGATATATGAGGATTTTTTGCATTCATTTATAGAGTTCAGGTATAATACCATCATTAAAAGGGGCCTTGTTAGGTTTTAGTCTGTTGATTTGAGTTTTGAGTTCAGAGAAAGTAATATGTTTATCAATTATTTTCATCTGTTCTTCTGTTAATTTGTTTTTAATATGATTTTTAATTAAAAATTAACCTCTTCTGGATAGTATATTAATGTGATGTGTTAGTTAATTATATCAAAATTACTTATAAATTCTTTCAGGATAACTCTAATTTCAGTGACCTTTTTCTTACTCTTGTCAGAATATATTTCTTTAATGTGATTGGATTTATTTAAGATTTTTGTTCTCTTTGTTAAGTTATGCATAAATTTAGGGTTAACAAAAAGTTTACTATCTTTAACCTTTCCAAGTTAATGCTAGTCTTATGATTAAACATTTCTAAATATTTTCCATTTAAACTAACAATTTATTTTATCATATTGGTGTTTTTCTTTTGACTGTCCAGTTTTAGAGTATCAATTTTTCTTGTAACTCAATTAATTCCTTATCCCATTGTTTTTTTATTAATACTAGGATGTAATTCTATCATATAAATAGGCCTTTAGAGAATACCATCGATATATCTCAGAAATGTTTTCTGTGTGATTAGTTTCAATATCATTCTGAATTATTCTTATGAAAAAATCTTTAAATTCTTTTAAATTAGTTTTATAAGCAGGTATGAGTGTAATATATATATTATTATCAGGTTTTAATGTCAGCTCAAAAGTTATGGCATTATGGTCTGAAAGTGGATGCAATATTATCTTTTCATTATTTAATCTATCAATTAACTCATTAGAGATATATACTCAATTCTAGCTTGGGTTCCATGTCTGTTTGAAAAATGTGTGAAGATAAGTGAATCTGATTCTAAAAAATCATTTATACCTAATATGAAATACATCTATAAACCTTATTAATTAGTTTGCATAGGCTAATATTTGTCTCTCTAGTGGAATAAGCATGATCAGTCTTTAATATACACTTAAAATCATATCATCTGCTAGTATGTATGATACTACCTTTTGAAACTTGGACTATTTGGTTCAATTGTTTTCTAACAGAAGTAGCTCCTATTCCAGGAGTCCCAAATGAATGAAAGTATATATTCTTGTATTACTTTCTTAAGTCACTGAACAGAGCATTCCTTTCTCATCATTATATGATCCAATAATTTTAGGTGTAGGTAAAGTATTTATCCATAAAATAGTTACTCCTTTCTTTTTCTCATTATAATAAGAAGTAACTAACACAGGATATATCTTAGCATTAAGTCTGTGTATATCTGCTTGCAATAAATGTATCTCCTGTAAAAATATAAGCTGAGAATTAAATAATTTTAAATATCTATTTAAACTCCCTCTCTTACAACCATTATTGTAACCATTAATATTAATAGAAATACACTTAAGAGTTGCCATGTAAGAGGATTAACAAATATACTGGAAATGCTTTCATAATTTCAAAATAATAATATTAACTTTGAACCACTTTTAATATCATGTACTGAATATTGTAAATCATATAAGCTGTAAGATCTAAATTGATAACTGTATACATCTTAATAACAGTAGTAGACACCCCAACAATAAAATATATCCCAAAATGTTGAACATACATAATTAAAATCCCTCAAACCTCACATGCAGTCTAAAATTCCTAGCTTGGATACACAGACTATTCAGACTTTCCCACCCATTAACAACAATGAGAGTATGCCAACCCTGTTACCTAAATAAATTTATGTGGCAAGATAACAAATCAGTCCAAGAAAAAAAGGTTTCCCATTTTTAACCAATCAAATGTATAGCTAATAAGTATTAAATTTCTAAAATATTTTATATTAACGTGTTCAATCAGATATACCTATATATTTCAAACAGAAGTTCTATGTCACTAAATCTATTAACTAATAGTATTTCTCATTTTAAACTATTTTAAATGTATGCAGTAGTACATATATAAATGCATTTGCAATTATCTTTTAAGCTAAGTAAAAGTTTCATATAATATTAGACTCTACACTTCTTAAAGCAAATTGTATGTTGTATACAAACTCAGTTCTTTTAATATTTAATTTCATATTATTCAAGAATATGTAGCAATCCTAATAATTAAATAAACCAAACACAGATGAGATTTATACTTCTAATTAGAAATTTAAACAACCAAACTAAAAAAAAAACCCATAAAAAAGGACAATGACTTTAACATAAAAGTCATATGGAATGAATACTCAAGCTGTTCAGAAGAGTGTCAGCATCTGTCATTATATTCTGCTTATTATAGATTATTAGAAGTTACTTCTGCATGGTCTAGAGGACAATATGCATTGCAGTCCTAGTAAAAAAAAATGTGTACTATCAACAATAAAATGAAAAAAAGAATGAATCACACATCACAATGGATTTTCTGAGACTGCTTAATCTCTCATTTCTTTAAAAGTCAATTAAAGGAGAAAAAATTGAAAATACATCTATTTTAATATGTGTTATTTTTTTAATAAATTTGTTGAGTGAAGACTAATATTCTGTCATCTTTCCCCTTAAAACCATCAAGATTGGATGTGTCTATAAAACCTAAAGAATGACACTTGAGATCTATCCTACATGTTACGACAGACAGGTAGATCTCATTAACATTTCAAGTACTAAATCATTGTCTTAAAAGACATGAGACCTCAGTGGGAAGCTGTAACTGGCAAAACAACTTACACAAAGGAAAACTAAAGATCTGCACCTTCAATGAAAGCTTAAGCCAAGTGGGCCAGAATCACAGCTAGCACTCACACTTTTATCTAAAAAAAAATCTCCATAGCCACAATAACATCTCCATTCTCCCACCACAACACACACAGAAACCCAAATGTCTCCCAAAGGAAAAAAGAAATCAAATGTCAACATGACAACACTTCACAATCACTAACAAACCACACAGACTGCCACAGCATGATCACATGAAGGCATTTACACACATCAAACACAAAGACACTCTTTCAAGATTATAAAGTGGAACCATAGATATATATACAGATATATATATATATATATATATATATATATATATATATATATATATATATATATATATATGTATATATATGCCATGCACACCTGACAACAAACCTTTATGGATCATAATGTCACATACAGGTATAGCAGTGTCCCTCCTAACACTTCTAGCAGATATTATGGTGCCAAGACAGTGTGCTTGATTACCTTCATAGAGTTGTGGACATGTCATAATAGCTGTACAAGGGTGTTTGTGCAGAATCATCTCTGATCACTATAAATCACATATGTTATGTCAGATACATGGGGTTACTGGTGGCATTATTCTGATATTGTGGATCTGCTTTCATATCCTGAATTACCAAAATCCTGAACGACACAATAGCGAAAGCATAATGTCGAAAGTTGGGTTTACTGAAAGTTTAAAAGCTTGACTTTCAGAATGCCTAAATGATGTTAATATTTAAATGGCGTATTGGTAATTTGTTCACTATCCCTTTAAGGTTTGTAGTTTTTAAAACAAAACAGTATGGCAGACGTTAAGTTCAGAGCCAGTGAATCGTTGGCTAGGTATAGAAGAACAGAGCATATATAAAAGAAGTGCAAGTTGTTATTGTAGGGTAAGTTTAGGCTATGGAATGGAGTATGTAACTGAAAAGATATCTGTGTTATAAGTGCAAACGGGAAGGAAAAGTTAGAGATAGAGGTATTTCTGCATCTTCAGTAATTGTTAAAGTGTTACAGACATTCAATATTTTTGGTTACATAGGAGATGTTACAGTTACAGTTTGTGTAGTACTGTTATTTGTTAAAGGCATATTGTTAAAGATGTATGTGTTAAATTATTATTTAGTTGTTTGGAAATATACTTAGATTTTTAAAGTTGACTTGTATACTGTTTGAATGAGTATCACCGTGCAGAGCAGAACAGCATATTTACTGTTTTCTTCACTGTAGTGAGATCTTGGAGTCAATATATTTAATTAGCAGGGGTTGTGGGGGTGTGTATAAAGGCTGAAGTAAATTGTTTAAATTTGTTAGTGTGTTTTGTATTGGTGGAGGGCAGGAACAATAAACGTGCTTATTATTTTTTAAGTATTTTAAGTGTCAAGTAAATCCAAATGTCTGTTTTATAGTCTGGCAATTGTGTTGTTCATGATTTTGGTAATTCTGGATATGAAAGTAGATTTGATATTGTCCATGAAGGA
Organism: Protopterus annectens; assembly: GCF_019279795.1. Classification (NCBI taxonomy): domain Eukaryota; kingdom Metazoa; phylum Chordata; order Ceratodontiformes; family Protopteridae; genus Protopterus; species Protopterus annectens. The sequence goes on from NC_056746.1 coordinate 1,136,879,438, forward strand.
TCTTGCTTCTTTTAACTTTGTCCATGAGCCTTTACCTCTGTCCCACTTGCTGGAGACCTCTGCTGAGATTACACTCATATTCAGGCAAATCAGTTTGCACAGCTTTACAATATGCACCCTATCCCAAATGTATGTAACATCCCTGATAGATGTCATCTCCATCATTCATGTAAGGATGCTTATCACACAGACATCTTCCCCATTGTTGTGTCATCTTGTGTGACAGCCACATAATACACATTTTCACTGTGCAGTCCTTACTGTACCAGATTGATATGTGATTGGTGCTGCTGCTACAACTGTCTTCCATTAACATACCCTCATCTCCTGTACATTAGGTTATTTCACCTGTCGTCTTTCCCTGTGTTGATTCCTGCAATTCATTTGTGTGTCCTTATTCAATACACACACTTCCCCTGAATGTTTATTTTACATTGCACTCCATGTGCCCTTACAGATCATTTATATAACTTTAGTACAGAATGCCAGGAATGGGATTTCACAATACTCTGCACTGTAGATACATTGTCCTGTACTGTGCTTCGACCATATACTTAACTATCATATCTCTCCACTGTTGAGATTTTCACAGAATGTCTAGATTTTTGCTTTATATATCTTTTGGTGTGTTCCTTATCAAATTTGTTGTTTATTGCAATATCACTGGGATGATCTCAGGACTGATGTGACTTAATAATTGCATACATTTTAGTTTCAGACTTCAAATCCTTAACACAAACCCCAGTTATTCTAGCACATTTCTGAAGAACAAATATGTCAGATCTGTCCCTATTTCTGGATCATTGTCCCCCCCATTAAGTTGGCCTTTGTCGAGATGTCTTGCACTCAGAGATCGAGAGCTATCTGTGAAGTCTTGGTGATGACTGTGGCATTCCATGCAAAACCGCAGACCTTCAGTGCTCTGACTTAAAAAGGATTGCTGTGCATGTTCACTTATATGGTTTCCTAGCCAGCAACACTGTTGCCATCAATGAAACCATAATTATTTACATATAAATGCAGTGTGCGGCATGAATACACAATGAGCGCTGTTGCTGACTACATCACTGCGCACAGCCTACCCGGAGTTTACTGAATCCCAGGGCATATCCCTGAAAGCCACTTTCAGTGTTGTACAAACAAAGCATTAGTAGGGGACACGTCATGTAGATGATGAAGCAAGAATGCTAATCTACTGACTAAACCTTTTAAGACTGAGTACTGATGTCTTATTTCTCTGGGAAGACTGGCTGTGACATCCTGTAAGTAACAGTGAGATGCACCATAAGTTCTGAGATTGTAAAGTTACCCTGTTCATCTTAAATGTCATTAGTCCTGCTTCCCAGAAAGTGTGAGTTTCATCTTGGATAACAGTTACCCCCTCATTCACAGTGGAATATCATTGTCTTTTTGCAATCCATTTGGGGGGAACCTGCAACCCCCAACAAAGATACATGAACTCCATTGTTACAATTGTGGAAACAATGGCATACTCATGGAGCACTTAAACTGATTTTCAGTGAAATTGACTTGTATTACTGACAGGTGCTGAAATTATCATTGTAAACCAACCAGGTGCCCATTACTGGTGGGGATGTGGGGGTGAACTATCTAATAACAATGTCTAAACTAAAGCTTTGGCTATACCATTCAAACCCTAAAACTCAAGCTTTAGGTAAAGCAATAAGTAGTCACAGATTCCATGCAGAACCTCACCTGTCTCCATGAGAATATGGATGGTTCTTCAGTCAATTTGTTAGAGTAATGAAATCTGGATATCCAATCATCATCTCTCAGGTAATGTATGCCCTTTTAGGGCTACTTTCAGTTGAACACTTGCATTTAATCCTGGAGTCTTGTCAGATTATCATTTATTTATGAACACATTTCAAGTGTTGTCCATTGGTGAAGGCATCTGTTCTTGTTCATGGCTGGAATCTAGACTCACCCTTCCTGATTTCTTGAATTGGTGCTACCTTTTAAACCGGTGCTAAAGAGTTTGACTTTTTGTGCATTACACACATTATTGTGGTTTATCATACATCATTTTCTAAAACCAGTTGGCAATAATTCTTTTGTGAACAATTTTATCATGGATTTGCTGGGTTTGGTAAATGGTTTGTCTGCTGACAAAGATGACATTGCCATTTTTGAAAAAGGCAAGAATCTTCCCAGTTCTAAAACAGGTACTGTATATGAGCCTTCAACAACTTGTATAGATGTTTTAAGAAGTTATCAGCTGCTATAAAGATCTTAAGAACTAATGTTTGGCACCTTAAATTATTTAAAGCTTTTAATTTAAGGGGGTTGTTGACATGGGGGATACGGATTTGTCTACAGCCCATGGTTAAACAAGCAGATGATAAAATGAAGGCCAGATGGTAGTGGGCCTAACAAACAGACTCCATTAGTTTTGTGAAAATTGTATTATCATTTTATAAAAGATCAGTCGCTAAATCTATGGTAGTCGTATCTAAACTCTGTGAGGAGGTGAGGCTATTTTAAATGCATCAGTCTTTCCAAGAGGATGTTTTAACTAAAGATTTAATGATTTTTGGAAAAGAAACTTTAGGATCATAAACTTAAAAAAGTCCAAAGAGATGCAAAAGACTATGCTAGTGGTAGACCATTTACCACACAAAAGACAGCTGAATTTTTCCAGAAGGCTGATCAAACATGGGCCAAGGACAGGAGGAAAAAAATAAGTCTATTCTTAAAAAAATCAGATAATGCTTCAGAAACATTCCAACAAGAACAAAAATGTCACCAACACTCCTAAGTTTCCAAGTCCAAGAAAAAGGCAAAATCCAGTAATCTACAAAACACAGCAGGACTCAGAAAAGGCTTCAGGTTCCAGTATAAAAGTTGTTTAATAAAACACAATAAAACACAAATGCTTTTGTAGGTCTATCCCACTTCTTTAGATGTCTTTACAATTTAGATAAAACAAACCCCTTTTCTTATATACCCACAGAATAAATCACATGACATACCAATTAAAACATTTAACACATTTAAAGCAACCAATACTGCATTTGAAACCTATAAGTAAATCAACTTAACAATTGACATTATGCAAAGAACTAACTTTTCAGTGAGGTAGGTATTCACCTTCACAGACATACTACGTGAAAAAAGCTACCTGAACAATGGCCTTGATCTTAACTTGGGTTTTATAGGAACATACTCCTTTAACCCATGGCCAGAGTTAGCTATCCGCCTCACTGTCCACTTTGCCTCTAATTCTTCCATGGCATTGCGTAGATCTTCACCCCTGATATTTTCATGGGTCCTACCTATTGCAAGACATTTAAAGTTGTGGCTCTGGTCAGTATTTATGACATGTTTCACCAGAGCACTTACTTTATTATACTTACTTATATGGTAAATATGCTCATGTATTCTCTCTTTTAGTGTCCTGTTGGTTTTCCCTACATAAAAATTATGGCAAACACAGTTGGCTACGTAAACTATATATTCACTCTCACACATTGCATGGACTTTAAAATTGTATGTCCTTTTTTGATCTGGATGCTCAAAACATGTGTTGGTATCTATATACTTACAAAATGAACACCTACCACATGGTTTAGTCCCTGGTGTTTCACTTATTATGTTACCCTTTTTAGGATACCATAGGTGTCTTTTCAAAGATTTATTATTCCTAAATAAAAACTTGGGTTCTACATCTATCACATCTCTTATATCCTTTTCTGTTTTCAAAATATCCCAATGTTTTCTAATTATATCCATATATGCATGTACATTATTGGAGTAGTAAAAAGATTCCCTTAACTTGTCACTCATTCCTTTTTTACAATTCCTGTCTTCATTGCTGTACTTCTTAGAGAAATATGGTTTAGCTTGGGAGTCTCTTAGCTTGGTAACTTCAGCCACATTTATTTATTTATTATTTATTTGTTGACCGAAAGACTGGAAAGGTTCAACTAGGTTCCATCCACAGAGAGACTTTTTCAGCGAGATGCTCCAGAAATGCTCAAGCAGAAATGAGGAAAGAAGGAGGGAACCCGAAACACGCCAACACAGGAGAACAGAACAACCATTATTCCACAGAACCCCCCCCCCAGCCGAGAATCGAACTGGAGAACCTCTTGCTGTGAGGTGACAGCATTAACCGCTGCACCACTGCGCCGCCATCTGATTGCCTGTTCTTCATATCCCCATTCCATGAGTTCACTACTCACTGTGTCAACCTGCTTTTGGAAATCTTCATTAAGCACATTTAGTCCCGAGGCCCTAAATACCTGGTTTTTCATGACATTTTTAAAAATATATGGTGGATGCATACTATCTTTTGAGAACAGATGGTTCACATGACATATTCCTGTATTGTATTGTTTAGTAAAAATGTTTCCTCGTTCATCCTTTTCTACGCTCACATACAGGAAATTAATCTTTTTAGTAGAATGAGTATATGTAAATCATAGAAATGATGTACTACTGCTGATATATTCTACAAAATCTTTCAGCTCATAAACTGACCCACTCCAAAGAATAAAAAGGTCATCCACAAACCTCCTGAAAAGATAAATATTATCATGATAAGGGCCTTGAAGTATAACTTCAGTCTCCCAAACAGCCATTACTGCATTGGCGTAGCTATTGGCACAAGAAGTGTCTTGCCAATAGAACTCCTGTCCAAACAAAAAGACGTTATTCTCCAAGACTATCCTGAGCAGTTCACATATCTGTGTCACTTTTACTTCATCAATCTAGAACATTTCTCTTAGAAATGTATACTATTGATACCTATCTCATTAGGAATTACTGTAAAAAGAGACACAACATCGAGTGTCACTAATAAAACACTTTCTACCCTTTCTTCATTCACTATACTGCTGTATAAATCTCTTAAGAAATGTTTAGTGTCTCTTAATCTGTGACTTATTGTATTCAATTTTGGCCTTAAAAACTTCTCAATGTATATAGATATTGGTTCTGAGCACCGGTTCCTACTGGAAACTATTGGTCGCATTGGAGGACAAGTGCTATTTTTATGAATCTTGGGAAGCCCCTGTATTATTGGAATAGTGGGGTGTGTTATCAAAAAATTCTTTACTAATAATGCCATTATGTAGCATTTCACTTAATACTTTAATCACATTTGAAATCATTTGGTTGACTATATACACTTTAATTTTCATATAGAAACAATCATTATTCAACATATCAAGCATTGTTTCTTTGTACCGTTTTGTGTCTAGTATGATAATTGGACCACCCTTGTCCGCAGGTCTAATAACAATTCTCTTATTACTCTGTAGGCTTTTAAATGCTAAATATTAATTCTTAGTAAGATTACACCTACTTTTAACACTACTTTTAGAATATTTATCAGATTCAACCTTATACACATCATCAATGCATAGTTTCTCAAAGGCATTAATCAGTGAGTTTAACTGTGGAACATATGTGCTAGGCTTTTTAAATATATCAACAATACTAGTTTTTACATTCTTAGAGTTTTTAAACATCAATTTTAACATCAAATTACTAGTAAACATTTTTATGTCAAAAATCACATCTGTAAGTTCAGAGTACCTGGAGGGAATTAACAAAAGTAATTTCCACAATACTCTATACTCCTCATTAGTCATTTCATGCCTATAGAGCTTCCAGACTAAGTTTCCTTTACATTGAGAAATGACTTCTTGATGTCCCCGGAATTCACGGTATTCATTTCCAACTTTCTCTTCTGCCTGCTTTGACTCATGCCCATCGACCATTGATCTTTCATTGCTTTCAACTTCCTTACCTACAGTGGAAAGGACAGTTTGCATTATTCTAAAGGGAAACTAGAAACTGAGTCAATTGTAGATGTAAAACTGAGACTATTTGCAGAAGTGAAGGGTTTATACACTTGCACCGTAACTTGAATGATTTTCCTCTTAGTTCCAGTGTCTCCTTGTACTTCTATCTGTTTATTTGAATCTGCTGATGACATTCCATTGTTCTCCATGGAAATAAAATTGTTATTGGCTGCTGTGATTGCAGAGGGGGTGACATGAGATGAGGTAATTCTGTCAAACACCATAGCATTATCAACTCCATTGGCTGACTGTTGGTCTAGTCTAGACGGCACATTTTGTGAACTAGTTAACACATTTATATTATCAGTGAATCTCGGCCATGAGAAAACGTTGCCGAATTCAAAGTCCTTGAGATCTCTAGTAATTTTTTTTATCTTTTGTTTTGTCAGCTTTCTCTCATAAGCCAACAACGAATCAAGAACTTCAACAAAATATCTGTCTACAGTTATTTCATCAAATAAGAACAACATTTTGGCATACTGTGTTTCTATAGAGAGAGAGACAGTTTTTGGACCTCCATCTCTGCAGCTGCCATTAGCAGCTTAATATAGGAAGCGGTTGTATTTAAATGTACCTTCTACTATTCAGATAAAAGTTCAGATTCACAATTTACATGAGACAGCATTTTTGTACCTGCAGTCCTCTAGGTACCAGTCCTTTCTTTAAACACACTTCCATATGATACTTTTCAAACTGATCCCGTTTTAGCTTGAAAAGATTTTTTTCAAGCAAAACAACTTCTTTTTCAGAGTTGTTACTGCTGCTTCATTTTCAGTACCATATGGAACACAGTCAAATAATGGATTCTCTCTATAATTGCTCTTAGTAAAATATCTGTACTTTTCATTTTACCTTGTTGGCTACCAGAATTGTAGTCCAATTCAATTACATCTAGTCCTTCAGCCATATCCTCAGCAGTGGTGATGATAAAAAATACAAAGGCCAACAAGAACAAAAATGTCAGCAACACACCTAAGTTTCCAAATCCAAGAAAAAGGAAAAATCCAGTAATCCACAAAAAACAGCAGGACTCAGAAAAGGCTTCAAGTTCCAGTATAAAAGTTGTTTAATAAAACATAATAAAACACAAGCACTTTCATACGTCTATCCCACTTCTTCAGATGTCTTTATAATTTAGATAAAATAAACACTTTTCTTATATACCCACAGAAAAAATCACATGACATACCAATTAAAACATTTAACACATTTAAAGCAACCAATACTGCATTTGAGACCTATAAGTAAATCAGCTTAACAATTGACAGTATGCAAAGAACTAACTTCTCAGTGAGGTAGGTATTCACCTTCACAAACATACTATATGAAAACAAGCTACCTGAACAATGGCCTTGGTCTTAACTTGGGTTTTATAGGAACATACTCATTTAATCCATGGCCAGAGTCAGCTCTCACCCTCACTATCGACTTTACCTATAATTCTTCCATGGCATTGCGTAGATCTTCACCCCTGATATTTTCATGGGTTCTACCTATTGCAAGAAATTTAATGTTGTGACTCTGGTCAGTATTTATGACGTTTCGCCAGAGCACTTACTTTGTTGTGCTTAATTATATGGTAAACATGCTCAATTATTCTCTCTCTTTTAGTGTCCTGTTGGTTTTCCCTACATAAAACTATGGCAAACAACACAGTGGGCTAAGTAAACTATATGTTCACTGTCACACATTCCATGGACTTTAAAATTGTATGTCCTTTTTTGATCATGATGCTCAAAACATGTGTTGGTATCTATATACTTACAAAAGGAACATCTACCACATGGTTTAGTCCATGGTGTTTCACTTATTATGTTAGCTTTTTTAGGATAGCATAGGTGTCTTGTGCATAACATCTCTTCTTTTCAGTTATCTGAGTCAGAAGTTGATTTACTAAATAAAGGTTTAAATTTTGGCACTACTTCTGCTTCAAAAGATATTTTTGTTAAGGATATTCTGAAATTTTGTAGACATCTTAATTTAAAGTTGTTTTTTTCAAAATAATGGTGCGTCAGATCATAGTGCATTTAAGTTTAAACATTCTAACTTTGTGCCCCCCCATTAACAAGTATGTGGAGGCTTTTCAGCAAAGTATGTTAAAATACTTACATTTTAACTGCCATACTAGCATTGGTATACAACATAATTTATCCAATGCTGAAAAGCAGGCCTTAATAAACCTTAAGACTAATAAAAAATTAATTATTAACATGCAGATAAAGGTGAGGCCATGTTGGTTTGGGACTGGACCATGTATTTGTCAGAAGCCTCTAAATAACTCTCAGATAACTGGTTTTATTAAAAAATGGTCCTAGATCCCACTTTGAATTTTAAACATGATATTGATTGTTTTTGAAAGTTAGCCTTTGATGAAGGGATTATCTCTAAGGATGCTGTTTTTCAGCTCTCGGTTCAGGATCCTACTCCACAATATATTGATCTGCTCCCCAAAATACATAAAAACCTTACACCCCCTCCTGGCAGACCCATTGTTTCTGGTCATGACTATTTGACTATGCCATTGTCTGCTTTTCCTACTTATTATTTATGCCCCTGTTAAATGGTGTATGTTAGTGCATACAAGATATCACCCATGTTTTAAATATTATTCAAGATACACAGTTGGGAATGGATTGTCATATCTGCACTTTGGATGTGGCAGTTTCGTAGACCAATATTCCACATTGGGCTGGATTAATGGCACTAGACTATTGGTTAAATCGATCAGCTCTGTATAGCCTTGGCTTCAACACATTTTTGGTCTGCCTTGCAGAATATGTTCTTACCAAAAATGTTTTTTTTTTATTTCAATGGAGATTGGTTTTTACATTTTAAGGGTACTGCTATGGGATCTTTTGCTCCCATTTATACGGACCTGTTTATGGGTTTATTTGAGGAGCAGATTATTTATTATGCTGCCCACATTTTTTGGAGTCCTTAGACATATGGAGCAGATACCGGGATGATTGTTGGTTCATTTGAAAGTCTGATTTAACTTATCTGAATAAGTTCATAAATTATCTTAATGAAACACAAAAGGGACATCATTTAGTGTTCAACATGATATTTCACATATTTCTTTCTAGGATGTTGCCATCCCAAAAAATAACGATGGCACTTTAAGTATAATGTGTATAGAAAAAGCCACAATGTAATACCTTTTTGCATGCCACTAGCTGCCACCCACCACATGGTGTCCATAATATCCCCAAGTCTGAATTTTTAAGAATTTGCAGAATATGGTCATCAGATACAGAACTTAATAGACAGGAACTCAAACTGGTTAAGAGATTCAGTGACAGGGGGTATAATTACAAGGATCTCATGACCACTCCAGACTCTGTCAAAAGTGTTGACATAGCAGAACTGCTACAGTATAAAAAACATAAAGTTAGGGATTATGTTCTTACACTGGTGAATACCTTTGGTAGCAGTATTGGGTTTTTAAGCGTATTATTAAGAAACATAGGGGCATTCTAATGGCGGACAATACAATATCAGAGTTAATTCCTGCACTCTGCTTATTCTCTTACAGAAGAGATAACTCTATTGGTAATACTTTTAATCATCACAAAAAGTGCTAGATATAGTATGGGTACACAGACAACTATAAACCATATCCCTGTGGTGGACTGTCAACCATGTGGGCATTGTTCTGCATGCAAGTATGTTTGGAAAACAAAACAATTTACATCCAGGAACACCTCTAATGTTTTTGATATTCTTTGTTTTGATACCTGCAGTTCTGAGTGGCTAGTTTATCTAGCCATTTGCACATGTTTAGCTTTTTCTTTAAGACAGATATCCAGACAAATTAAAACTTGGATTTTTGAACATAAGAGTGATATTAGAAATGGGCATCTGTCCAGAGCACTATATAAACATGTTCAGAAACATCCTTCTGCTGTATTTAATTTTACTATTATTGACAGGCTTAATTAAGCTGCGTGCAACAAGTTAGGCTGGCATGGTATCTTGAGTAGTAAGGAACAATCCTGGACAGTGAGGTTGGAGGCTTTATTTTCACCAGGGCTTAATGAAGTGATACAGTCTCTTTAAATATGTGTTGAATTTATATTGACTCTTTATTGCTTGCATGTTTAAATATGTCAATGTTATTTGGAAGTTTAATACTGATAAAGGCATGGAGTTGCTGGAACCAGTCTGTTCCTTAATAAAATAAAAGGTTTTGCTAACTAGAAGTGCTGGCTGTTGTTTTTTTTTTTTTTCACTGTTTTTCCTCCAGACTTGGATGTACTTGCATGGACGTTTACATCTGTTTATTTATTTGTATCATGCTGTTGGTTCAGCAAACAGGATGTGTATCTTGCTTATTTGCCTTTCTTCATTGGTTTTTGTTTGAGGATATCACTCCAACATAAGATTTACCAATTCACCATCCTGGATTTTTGGTAATACCTTTTTAAGAGAGTTCTCAGCTTTTGGGAATCCTCCATTCATCCAGATGACATAGACTTCTTATTTTTGTGTATTTTGGCCCTATGGGCATTGTATGTTGGTGAATGCACAATTTAAATGAGATTATTTATTTAAGAACACATTTCTAGTGTTGTCTGTTGGTGAATTCATCTGTTCTTGTTCATGGCTGGAATCTAGTCTCCTCCTCCCTGTTTTCTTGAATTGCTGCCAACTTTTGAACTGGTGCTAAAGAGTTCGGCTTTTTGTGTATTTACATACATTATTGAGCTTTATCATTTTTTTAAAACCAGTTGGCTGTAAATATTTTGTGAACAATTATAACATGGATTTGCTGTGTTTGGTAACTGGTTTGGCTGCTGACAAAGACATTTCTATTTTTAAAAAAGTGGAGAATCTTCCCAGTTTTAACACAGGTACCATACTTGAGCCTTCAACAACTTGTATAGGTGTTTTTAACACATTATCAGTTGCTATAAATAACTTGAGAACTATGCAGCTTTGTTTATGGGTTTTCTTTAGGAGCAGATTAATTATGATACAGCCCACACCATTTTTTGGAGTCCATTGATATATGGCACAGTTACCTGGATGATTGTTGACTCATTTGGAAGTCTGATTTAACTTATCTGAATAAGTTCATACAATATCTTAATGAAAATGAATGGGGCATGCAATTTAGTGTTCAACATGATCTTCCACATATTTCTTTCTTGGATGTTGCCATCTCAAAAATAATGACGACACTTTAAGTACTACCGTGTATAGAAAAAAAACACAATCCAATACATTTCTGCATGCCACTAGCTGCCACCCACCCAACATTGGCTGTAATATACACAAACCAAAGCAGCAGCGAATGGAGCAGATGGTTCTATAGCCAGCACACCAACGGACCAAAAATACTTGTATAAAAATGCAGTTTAATAATCCACAAAAACACATACATCTGAGTTTAGTGCTTTCTTTCCTTCTGGAACTTCATCAGAACTCATAATAATAAAATCATTTGGTGTTTAAATACAAGTTTTAAAAAGGCACATGTTGCATCCCTCCAATAAAATCATTTATACTCTAATTGCTTCAATTTTAACAGAAGGAGTATGGATAAACTATCATTGAAACCTGGATGTTGTGTTGCATTCAATAAAATTTGCCATTTCATCTCTGCCATATCCAGGTGCTCATCCATTACCCTCCCTTGAATATCCTTTACCAACTTTTCCATAACCATAAACTTAAAAGAATGAGTAGGTTTATCTTTTATATGTCTATACATGGCATTACTCAATTTGCAATTCTTTATATCAGCACAATGCTAATATATACATTCACGTAACCTTCTCATAATTTTACCTATGTAGAAACTTGAACATAATGTGCATTGTGCAAGATAAACAACATTTTTAGTCTCAAAATTGTATCTCCCTTTTACTAAGTAGGTGACATTTGCTATTGTAAAATGATCACAAATCAAAATAAAAGGACACTGTGTGCAGGTTCCACAATTTTTAGTCCCATTTGTAGGTGTGTTATAACAACCATTAAACCCCCAGTTTCAAAATTTTGTTTAGAAGACCTACCTTTCCTTGCAGTTAACTTAATAAATACTTCAAGATCACTTGCAAAAATGTACCAGTTTTTCTCTATGATATATTTTATGGCCCCACTATCCAAACTGTAGGTGGAAATAAAACTTGTATTATTAAGCCTCTCTTCTCTACTTCTTACTACAATAACTTCACTCCCAGAACCCAATATGGGCAAATATACACCATTTTGTCTTTTCCTGACTACTTCACCTCTTATTTCTTCCAAAAATTCATCTGGGTAACCCCTATTCTTTAAACATGGTTAAAACATTTTCACATTCATACATAACATTTTCCATGTTAGATACCATATGTGCCACTCTCACCAGCTGGCCTTTTACCACTGCTTTCTTCTGATGCAGTGGATGCCAGCTTGTGAAGTGCAAGTAGGTATTAGGAAAAAAGTAGGCTTCCTATAGATGTTGGACACAAATTGATTCTTGGTTCTCTCCTTAGATAACAATATATCCAAAAATGGATATATTCATTGTGAAAATGTAAAGTAAAGGACAAAAACTCAACAGTAGTGTCCAAATAATCAAGAAAAATCTTGAGGTAATCTATAGTGTCATTCCAAAAAAAGGAAAATATCATCCAAAAATCTGATATATAACCCCCACGAATTTGCAAATGGGCTATTAAGGACGTACCTTTCCTCCCACTCAGCCATAATAAAATTGGAAAAAAGGGGGGCACATGCCACCCGCATTGCTACACCTGTGGCCTGTCTATACAGTTGTCCTTCAAAACAAATATAATTATGTTTGAGGACCAACTCCATCAAGTTTACCATAGCTGCCTCTCTCCAATTAGACATATTAAATATCTTGTTTAACTGATGTTCAAAGTACTCAAGTCCTTCCCTATGGGGGAATCACAGAAAATAGATTTTTTACATCTATAGTAACAAAGATGCCATTAGGGTTGAATGTTAATTCATTGATTTTACTCAAAAACTCCCATGAATCTCAAAATATTTGCTTAATATTGTCCAAACCAGTTTTTAAATTCAAGTCTAGAAATCTTGCTATAGCACTGGTTTTTGATCTCACCCCATCCACAATCAGTCTATAGGGTGGATTGTTGATATCAGAATGTATTTTTGGAATCCCAAACATTTAATCTAACACTGAATTCTCATTAAACATGTATCTATATTCCTTCTCTGAAATCTGTCCTTCGGTGACCATATCAAGCAATGCTCTATCAATTTTGGCATAAGCTACATTGATCTCACACTTGGACACTTCTTCATATGTTTCAGTTACCAACAGTTGATTAATTTTATTCAAATAATCAACCCTATCCATTATAACAAGACCATCCCCCTTGTCTGGTTTCATGACCCTGATGTTATGGTCCTCACTAACATCCTTCAACAGTTGTTTCTCTTGCTTATTCAAATTAGAAAAATCATTTCCACATGTTTTGTGCAACATATTCTGTATGTCTAACTCAAAAAACTTTTCAAACTGTTGAATTAAACCATGCAGAGGGGGTTTGAAAATACTAGGCTTAAACAATACATTTCAAAGTTGCATATTTCCACCCATGATTAGACTTAAATTCAGTTTTTGACAGTACAATTTTAAATCAATCACAGTCTGAACAATACTTGTTCTTTTTGCCAGTACAAAAGTTAATCCTTTGGACAATAAATTAGCATGATTTACATCTATGTTTTTTTGTGAATAATTAAACAAATGAAAGTCACCGTTTACATTTGAAACTGTAGTGTAGGATAAACCACTACTTTCAGAGTAAATGGAGGCATTAAAATGTTCTTTTACCTCCGATTCTGCTGGTTGTAATACTTCAGCTTGGCTCCTTCCCTCCTGTATTGCTTTTCCTGGCTATCCACATTCCGTTCCTTATCCCTGTTGGATATCCTGTCTGACCTGTGAGGACCACCATTCTTTAAAGGGACCGCTCGGTACTCATTGCACTAGGCCATTGCATTATTTCCAGTAGTTTGAGGTGAAGCAGATTATTTATGATGCAGCCAACAACATTTTTTGGAGTCCATTGATATATGGCACAGTTACCTGGATGATTGTTGGCTCATTTGGAAGTCTGATTTAACTTATCTGAATGAGTTCATACAATATCTTAATGAAAATGAATGGGGCATAAAATTTAGTGTTCAACATGATCTTCCACATATTTCTTTCTTGGATGTTGCCATCTCAAAAAATAATGACGACACTTTAAATACTACCGTGTATAGAAGAAAACCACAATTCAATACATTTTTGCATGCCACTAGCTGCCACCCACCCAACATTGGCTGTAATATCCCTAAGTCCCAACTTTTTAAGAATTGACAGAATTTGTTCATCAGATACAGAACATAAAAGAAAGGAACTCGATTCGGTTAAGAAATTCTTCGACGGGGTATAATTACAAGGATGACATGATCACTCGAGACTCTGTTAAAAATATTGACAGAGAAGAAGTGTTACAGTATAAAAAAATGAAAGTTAGGGGTAATGTTTTTAGAATGGTGACTAATTTTGGTAGCAAAATTGGCTTGTTTAAGCATCTTATTAACACACATTGGGACATTCTTATGGTGGACAATAAAATATTAGAGTTAATTCCTGCATACTGTTTACTCTCTTACAGAAGAGGTAAGTCTATTAGTAATCATTTCTATCATCAGAAAAAAGTGTTAGATATAGTGTGGATACAGACAAAACTATAGACCGTATCCCTTGGTGGGCTGTCAACCATGTGGGGATTGTTCTTCATGCAAGTATGTTTTGAAAACAAAATTTACATCCAGGAACACCTTAAAAGTTTTTGATATTCTTTGTTTTGATACCTGCATTTCTAAGTGGCTAGTTTATCTAGCCACTTGCACATGTTCAGCTTTTTCTGTAGGACAGACATCCAGACAAATTAAAATTTGGATTTTTAAACATATGAGTTATATTAGAAATGGGTATCTGTCCAGTGCACTATATAAACATGTTCAGAAACATCCTTCTGCTGTATTTAATTTTACTATTGTTGACAGGATCAGTTAAGCTGCATGCAACATTAGGCTGGCATGGTATCTTGAGTAACAAGGAACAATCCTGGACAGTGGGGTTGGGAGCTTTATTTTCACCAGACATTAATGAAGCGATGCAGTCTTTTTAAATGGGTGTTAATTTTTTATTGTCTCTTTACTGCTTGCATATTTAAATTTGTTATTGTTATTTGGAAGTGTAACACTGATGAAGGCATGGAGTTGCTGAAACCAGTCTGTTCCTTAATAAAATAAAAGGTTTTGTTTATTATAAGTGCTGGCTGTTGCTGTTTTTTTCACTGTTTTGCCTCTGCACTCATCTGTATTTGCATGGACTTTTGCATCTGGTTATTTATTTGTATCATGCTGTTGGCTTAGCAAACAGGATTTGTATCTGCTTGTTAGTCTTTCTTCATTGATTTTTGTTTGGTGATATCACTCCGACATAAGATTTACCAATTCACCATCCTGGTTTTTTGGTTATACCCTTTTAAGAGACTTTTCGGCTGTCCAGAAACCACCATTCAACCAGGTGACATGGATTTGTTATTTCTGTGTATTTCAGCCCTATGGGCATTGTATGTTGGTGAATGCACAATTGGAATGAGAGTATTTAAGAATACATTTCAAGTGTTGTCCGTTGGTGGATGCATCTGTTCTTGTTCATGCCTGGAATCTAGACTCCCCATTCCTTTTTTCTTGAATTGATGTCGACTTTTGAACTGTTGCTAAAGAGTTCAGCTTTTTGTGTATTTACACATATTATTGTGCTTTATATACATCATCTTCTAAAACCAGATGACAGTAATTATTTTCTGAACACTTATATCATGGATTTGTTGGGTTTGGTAACCGATATGGCTGCTTACAAAGACTATATTCATATTTTTAAAGAAGTGTAGAATCTTCCCAGTTCTAACATAGGTACAGTATATGAGCCTTCAACAACTTTTATAGGTGTTTTTAAGAGGTTATCAGCTGCTTTAAAGAACTCAAAAACTAATGTTTGGCACTTTAAATTATATAAAGCTTATAATTTAAGCTGGGTTGTCATCATGGGGGCTAAGGGTTCGTCTACAGCCCTTGGTTAAACAAAGAGATGATAAACTGATGGTCAAATGGTATCAGACCCAACAAACAGCCTCCATGAGTTTTGTGAAAATGTTATTATCTTTTTAATGAAAGATCAGCAGATAAATTTATGGTATAGGTATCCAAACTCTGTGAGGATTTGAGGCTGTTTCAAACACATGATCCTTTCCAGAAGCATTTTTCTAAGTTAACTGAAGATTTAATGATCCTGGAAAAGGAACTTAAGGATCATAAACTTAAAAAATTCCAAAGGGATGCAAGGGTCTATGCTAATGGTAGGCCATTTACCACACAAAAATTAGTTAAATTTTCTGAGAAGGTTAATCAAACTTGGGCCAAGGGCAAAAGGAAACAAACTAACCCTGGGATTCAATAAACTCCTTGTAGGAATAGTGTTATTCCTTCATGGAGTGAATGGTGTCTGTTCTGCATAGCCATAACAGCAGTGCTCCTAACATATTAATGAAGGTGCGCTACTCAGAACGGCTGTGTAGACACAAACAGTGAAGGAGTGCAGGGGGCATGTTTCAGTAGTGTTTGCACATCCAACACACCCCCTGCACTTTGAAAGTGCCATATAGCACTTTCTAATGCTTTCAGTGTCCATGGACACTGAAAGCAGGAATTTAAATAGGAAGCAATGCAGGATGTGTGTGACAGGTACTGTCAAACACCTTCTGCATTGTCAAAGTACCATATGGAACTTCCTAACTCCTTTCAGTGTCTGCGGACACAGAGAGCAGGAATTTAAATAGGAAGCAATAGGTACTGTCACACACCCCCTGCATTGCAAAAGTGCAGTAAGCCTAAAATGACAGGGGGCATACCTCTCAAACTCTTAGAGCCAAAACGCTGGACATAGCATAAAATGATGGGGGCATACCTCTCAACCTCTTAGAGCCAAAAATCTGGACAAAGCCTAAAATGATGGGTGGACAAATAGGGACAGCTTATAAATATTGCCCTTACAAACTTAGAAAGTTGATAAAGGAAAAGGATTTGTATCAGCATAACATGTAGGAAAGGATTAGAATTCTGAAACTCAAATGTATACATTTATGAAGTAACTTCAATCCTGATATTGTCCATACAGACTTAGACATGTGATAGAATGACTGGTAGTGCATTACCAAATATGACTTACAAGTAGTATCGATACTTGTAATCAGAGTGCTTGTTCATAGGTTCATAGGTTGGTAATAGGCTATTGGCCCTAGGGCCTATACAAGCCTAGCCATAACAATTCCCTGGATATTTCTTCCCACAATATTTACTTCTCTGGACCCCTGTCTAGCAGGGTGACTGACATGATCCTGGGGTGAATTTCCTATCTCCCATCCAATCATCAAGGTTCCTTTTGAAGAGGGCCAATGAGGCACTCTGCTTGACATGTATGGGCAGTCTATTCCAGTCAGGAACCTATCCCTCCAGCATGTTTTGTTTATTGTGATGATAAGGTTTACATCCCTGGAGCATGTGGCTCAAAGGGACTGGGATTTCTTTAAGTGGAGCATGTCCAACAGCTCAGGGTTTGAAATGGCCTTGTATGTTAAGCAGAGATCACCTCCGAGTAGACGATATGCCACGGAGTATAGCTAGAGCTTTTTTAGATGGTCACCATATGGCATCTGCTTTAGGCCTGTTATTCTTTTAGTGAGGTATTTCTGTGGCCTTTCAGCTGTTGCAAATGTCTTGTGAGGTACATACCAAACGGGGCATTATACTCTATAATGGGTCTAATGAGGGATGAGTACAGTGGGACAATGACATCTTTTTTTCTGGATGAAAAGCCCTTAGTGATGAGGAGTACCACATAGAAGGATTTCCTGACTGTTGTGGTGATGTGGTTATCGAAAGTGAGGCCACTGTTCACTTGTGTCCCTAGGTCTCTCATCATACTTTAGATGTCTATTGTCCTGCCACCTATGTTGTAATTCATGGGTACATGTTCTTTTCCAAAGGGGATAACTGTATATTTCTTGGCATTAAGCATAAGCCCATGGCTCTGGAACCAGGCATCTGTTTCTGTAAGGCCCTTTTGTAAAATATCCACATCATTTGGGGATTCAATAATAACTCCCAGTTTGCAGTCATCTGCAAACTTTGTTAGCCAGTGTGCCTTAGCGTTGGCCTGTACTTCAGAGAAGTAGATGCCAAACAAGAGTGGCCCCAGGACTGAACCCTGAGGTACTCCACTTGTCACTTGTCTGGAGCTGGATTTGGAGTCGGCTACTTTTACAGTCTGGGTTCTGTCAGTAAGCCAGTTGGCAACCCATCGAGTGATGTAGGGATTTATGCCCAGCTTAGTAAGTTTATCTATGATTCCAGAGTGGGGGATGGTGTTGAAGGCCTTGGCGAGGTCCAGATAGGCTGTGTGGACCACCTTACCCTCATCCACAGCAATGGAGACTGATTCAAAGAAGTCAATCAGATTCAGGAGACAAGATCGGCCCTTCACAAACCCAAACTGGGTGGGGTTCAGTGTTTGAAGGTTGCCAATGTCTTTGTTTATAAGTTCCATGATAATGCATTCCATGCCCTTGCAGATCAGGCTTGTCAGACTGAAGGGACGGTAGTTTGTGGGATCCAAGGTGGATCCCCCATTGTGAAATGGGATAACTGTAGCTGTGCACCACTCAGTGGGCACGAAGCCTAAGGTGAATCTATGATTAAACATAACAGTTAGGTGAGGTGCCAGTTCATTTTGTAGTTCATGTAGTACACAGCCTGGGATGTCATCTGGTCCCATGGGTGCTGTATTCTGAGCTTTGGAGAGTGCGGTTTCTACCTGTGTGGCCATGATTACCAGAATTTGGCAATCCTTTGGTATTAAAATGGGCCCTTTAGGGGGTGAGAGGGGGTGAAGTTGGCACTAAATCGATCTGCCACAATATTGGCAATATCCTTGGGATCAGTATATTTAATGCCATTCTGTTGTAGCTCAGAGCAGATATGAGCATTGTCATTTAGATTCTTGACATAACTATAGAATGCCTTGTGGTTGTCTTTGGAATATTTGCCAATTTTATTTTCATAACTAGTTTTTGAGGATTTTATGAGGGATCTCAGCTTCTTACTGAGACTGGTGAAGGAGGTTTTTGCATCCTGGGATTTTCCTCTTTTCTGCATCAGTTTCTTCCTTCTGTTGTATAGTTTGTTTATAGCAGGGGACCACCAGAATGGCTTCCTTTTTTTTTTTGAGAAGAGCATCTTGGTTCTATTTTGGATGGCATGATTCATGCATGAGTGGACATGCTCATACAGTGCCTTAGTGTAGGATTCTGCAGTCGAACTTTCAGATCCCATCTGCATGGGTGTCGTGAAGTTTGTCACTTCTGACTTCAGTAGCATGAAGTTGGCTTTGGAGAAGTTTTTTAAGGAGGTTTCCTTACTGGGGGGTGGAGGTGGGATGTGGGTGTCAAGGGTGATTTGCTTATGGTCAGACCTGACCAATGAGGGGTGACCACTAGTGTGGAGCATTTATGTCCCATGTTGGTAATGACCAGGTCTGGGATATTGGAGCCCCTGGTCGCACAATGGATTAGTTGATCCAGGGCGTTGGAATTTATGAATTCCAAGAACTGTTGGAAAATGGAGTTGGTACCTGAGTAGTTTTCCCAGTTAATGGCAGGGTAGTTGAAATCGCCCAGTATTAGGGTGTTTGGTTGTATCTTAATATTTTTCAGTATGTTTAGAAAGGTGTAGTGAGAATCTTGGGGCATGGTGGGGGATCTGTAGCAAGCTGCAGTTTGGATTGCAGTCTTACCTAGTGTTATTTGCACCTGGAGAATTTCAGATGCATTGTGTTGGGCAACTGGCCTGGAGGTGTGAATATCCTTGGTGAATATGGACATTCCTCCACCTTTAGTGTTTTGGTCTTGGTTTTGTGGCCAAAAAGTGTTGTAAGAGTTGTAGCCTGGTATTGCAGGGGTGCTCTCTGGAGCCTTGAACCAGGTCTCAGTTACTGCACAGATATCAATGTTCTCCATTTTCAGAAGTGCCTCGAAAGAGTGCATTTTGAGGTTTAGACTTCTAGCATTGAGTAACATTACCTTCTGATTTTGCATGCTTGTATCTGTTACGGTTATGGTTTTATCCTTTGAACCTTGCCTAAAAAAGGCACTATAGGGGTGGCAAGAGCTTTAGCCAGTAACCTGAATCCCAGGGGTGACAGGTGCAGACTAACTCTGGCAAAGCATCGTGGTTTGTCGATCATGTCTTCCAAGGCAGACAAATACTGGATCCACTTTGAATGACACCAAAAGCTTAGCCAATTGTTGAAGTCAATCATTTTGTCCTTATACTGTGGTATCATTCTGGGCGAAGGCAGGATGCTACTCAGGGCTAGGGTCATACCTGCCTTGGCCACATGATCCAAGAGCTCTTCCATGTCTCTTTTCATGTAGTCCAGGGAGGTACATCTCAAGTCATTCACTCCAGCATGGACAATGACAGAGTCGTATTTGTACTTGTTGTGGAGTGACTTGAGTGCATGTGTTATGTGGCAGATCCTGGCACCTGACAGGCAGCTGACTGTAATTTTCTCCTTGTTCAGCCTGGTGAGTCGGACATCAGTGTGCCTGACTATAGAGTCACCTATGACTAAAGTGTTGGGTACATTGTCTTGCCTTAGGGGCTGTTGTTGGGTGGCACACTGCTGTTGTGAGTTATGTGTCACTTTGGTTGTGACTGGTGTTTGTTTGCGTTTCAGCTTCAGAGGTCCTTGTTGCTTGGGCAGGTTAATGTTAAGGGCCTCCACATATGTGGGTTTAGTGTTGCTATGTGTGGGTGTTGATGGTGTGGGTTTTGAAGGGCCATGAGTTGCTTGAGGTGTAGTGCAGGTTTTATCCTTCTTCTCTTGACTGTCTAGCACAATCTTGGCTGGAGAGAGCTTTGCTTCCAGTTTGCCTATGTAAGTGCATCTCTCGCAGGTTGTAGTGTTGGGTGGTAGGAGGAGAGAATTGTCTGTGTACATGAGGCAGTTGCCACATTGCCCCAGTATGCCCAGATTCACCAGGTGGACAGGAGAAATCACCGAAGCTGACCCTTGGATATGCCTGTTTAGGTGACTTTTTGTAAAGTTTAAGAGCTTTTTTCCCTTACCTTTGCAAGGTACTTTGCAATTATAGGCTGTTTAGTGCCTATGATTAATTTCTCCTTATTGATAAGGCGAGTTGAGTGTTTGTATCAGTTTCAGGCTTCCTAGTGCTTTCCAGCAGGTTCTAGAGCAAGTGCTAGTCACAGGGCTTCAGGTTTTAGTGCTACTACTGAGAAACCAGCTAGTTCTAAAGGAAAATTTGAAAAGCAGACTTTCTGGCACCTGGAATCATTTAACTGTCGCCTTGCAGTGCTGCACGATGTGAAAAATGTGCAGACACACACATTTTTAAGCCAGAAAATTGAAAGGGATAGAAATCAGCCCAAAAAAGCTAATAAAATTACAATTTCAGAGCTGGAAACCACTCCTCTAGCATTAGATAGGCAGTACAATGCTCACCACTCCCACTGGTAAGCAGTAGGACTTCCCTCTACCACAGCAAGGTCTGGATAGCTCTGAACACAGAAAATAAAGTCCTGAGATAAGCAAAGCCTAGGATATGGACTGGCTAGGAAAGGTGGGAAATGAGAAAACAAGATAGTATTTTTTTGTTAAAACAGGCTAAACAATGCAATAATACAGTAAATAAACACAGAAAAGGCTAACAGACTTGAGTGTGTAGTCCTAAATAGTAAATGCAAATAAAACTCTACAAAATTAGAAATTTAAAACGTTTTAAATGAAGCAAGGCAAGTGCACAACTGAAAAACGATTTAAGAGGCAGTAATACAGCAGAATAAGTAGCTAGTCTACTTATACAGAGAAGTCTATATATACAAAAAAGCAGCTAAAACACACAAACAATTCAGATGCAGTACAACTTAGAGCACTTGAGTTGTAGCAATATTAAGGCAATTACAGTTATAATAAATGCTCTAAAATATACTCTATATTTTCTTTGTTTTTTTCCATTCTAAGTTAAGTTTAAGTTTAGCTGAATGGGTTTGCTTGTTATGGCCCTCTGCTCAGCATTGCTAAAACATCTCATAGTAGCTAAATATAAATGTATAGCTAACATCCATAATGGTGAGATAGCGTAGTGGTTAGAGTCCAGGCTTTGCATGCAGCAGCTCATGGTCTGAATACTAAAACAAGCCCTTTAGTTTTACATGGGAGAGCATTGTTAATTTTTTTTATCTTCAGTTATGTAGTAATTAATATTTGTTAACCAGGGTAGTGCAACTGGTTCAAAATGGAAGTGTGAGTGCATATAACATGTGAAATCACCCATGTATACACAAGTGTCCCATACAGTGTAGTCACCCCCCCCCAAGGTAATGTAATGAAAGCACATAGAGGGAAGTCATTAAAGTAAATCATATATAGTTAATAATATGTCAGTAATGATTAATTAATTTACAATTCTGATGTTTTTTAAAATGAAAACTGAGCAATGCTTAGCAGTGTTCAGCTCTGCTTAGCAGGTTTAAGCATTGCTTTAATGTAAATTCTAAGCAGTAGTTGCCTCATCTAAGTGGATTTGTGCACTGCTTAGCTGAGTTTAGCATTTTCAAAATGGTCTAATGATGGCAAAGGGTGAAAATATGACCTTATTTAAACCACACAGGCAGGAATACGGCCATAACTTGTTGTAGTTCGATCTCTGCTAGAACCATGTCTGGCTTTGGAGAGGGACCGAGCTTTCAGGCAGAGTGCTGAGGCATTCTGGAGTCCAGGCTCATGGCTGGACACCTCATAGAATACCATGATGACAGATTGCTGCAGGGCCAGTACCAGGGCTCTCAGTATAAAGCAGAGGCCTGGGACCATCTGACACACAACCTCACCAGTGCCACTGGAATCCCCTGAACTGGTGAGCAGGTACAGCATCATTATGTCAACCTAAAACGTAGGAAGGGGACAGTCTTGGCCCAGTGGGTCCAAGATGCTCGGGCACAGAATGGTCCAGTAGCGAGTAAGTATATAATCCATAGCTGTACCAAAGTCTAGACTGAGTATTTGATAGACAGGTATGTATAATGTTTGTTTTTCCCCCCTACAGCTGCAGTGGAGAGGGCTAGCAATGTGGAGGCCCATGCCAACAGACTGTCAAGGCTGCACTGAGAGGCTGGTGAGTACAGATCTATCTTGCAGTATATAGTGCAATAAATAAGAAGGAGTATATTGTTTACTGCCAGTAGGTATAGTGTGTTAAGTGTCTACTGAATAAATGAAGTTTGCCAGACTAATATTGATCTACAGGATATGCAGTAGTGAAGCACTGTGTGATATTACTAAAATAAAGACTTATACCACAAACTGTTGTGTTTACTCTGGTAAGTTGATGTAGAAATAGAATGTGTACAGTTTCTTCACAGCAAATATGGCTTTGGCAGCATGAATTAACTGAGGCTGTTCTGAGAACCAGCTATTACGAAAAACAGTAGATTGCGGAGCTGTAAAACAAGATATAAATGAAATATGAATTATTTTATGCACTAAGATCTGAACGCTGAATAGTAATGTCTAAAGTATTATAGTGTGTCCCCTGCAGCATTGTCTTGTGTTAACCTTTGCTTTCCAAATTGTATTATTTCAAAGGATTAATACACAGTACAATATCTACCTGCCATGTATGAATCTCAGGATTACAAGGTCAGACTGTCTAACCCAGAGAATATTAGGCAGAAATCAGTCAAGCAAGAAACAGCAGTTCCCCAGTAGTTCAGTGTAATGAGAAATAGCCTTGTTGTTTATTTTAGCACACCCAGACACAGTTCTAATTCAGGGAGTGGTACTGAGATGTGTGCATATATACTCTCAAGAAATCTTGAATATTTGTAGAAACAGTCAGATAGTGGTAACATATATTTTCTCCACAGGTCTTGCAGGTAAAGAAATGTGTAGTAGCTGTATGAAGGGGATACTAATACACCTTGTATCTTGTTCCACTGTCCAACCCTATGCCTGCAAATAGCAGCAAGATAGGTACATACACCATGCACTCTAACCGATACATGTCTCTCAAGTATCGAACTGTCATGGCTAGTGGTCACTGCTGCCAATAACCTTGGACATAGATAGGAATCCAGGGAAGTATGCCAGTAGCAGATTCCTACAACATCAGTGCAGGGTACCCTTCTTTGTCAGATATGTAACCCTGACATATACAAGCCCTCTCTAGTAATGCTCCCATAGTTGTTATAGTCTGCCTCATACCATTACAGGTTGACAGTTTAACAGGTATGTATGTGCTACAGAAGCTATGGGCCATAGGTAGATCTAAACTGAGGGCAGAGTGGTAGAGTATTGAGCAGTACTGTTGTGAAAAACAGAAGTCTATGCAGTTGTTAATGGACTTTTTCTCTCTCCCCACCCCTCATCTACATCACTAATTATTATTCATATGCTACTGATATTTTTTTCAAAACTTAATGTTGGGACTTGTGTCCTATTTTTGTTCATATATTTATTTGGTTGCATATTAACATACCTTGTACAAATACCATTGTTGGTGGCCTGTTGCCTTCAATGTAACTGGCATGCTGTTACAATGCTTATTGCTGTTCCATTTATGCATGTGTTCTGTTTGCTATGCAACTGTGTCACATCTGTTGTTTTGGGTTAATTGGAACACACACGCATGCTGTTATAACTACTTTTGAAATGTTTTGTTCATGACTAACCAATATATCTTGGAAAACCTCAACACCATAGCACATTTGGGAAGGCAGATCTCAGCAGATCCACCTGTTTCACCTCATCTAGTCATGGCACTGGGCGCCAGCTCCAGGGACCTAACCTGGAACTTCCTCATCTGCTGGTCCTGCATCATCTTCGGGTGGAAGCACCTGAGGGGATGGGGCCCAACCCCTGGGTTTGGGGATGGAGAGGAGCCCGTCATCCACCGCCAGTTCTGGGGTATGGGGTGCACTGTCATCCACTCTGAGTTGGATGGACGGCTGAGCAGGATGGAAAACTGTCTGGTGCACCTGGAGGGGCAGGCTGCCCCTGCTGTCCAGCCCCCAGCACAACCACCTTTGGGGCCATAAAGGTGCAGTGTTGACTGCCCATGGGTGGAGATTTCAGTCCCACAGTATCCATTTAGGGGATCATGGGCCTCCAATTCCCAACCACCCTCCCCGTCCAAGGTGTTTACCGCCTCAAGTGTCATATACTGCCCCTTCTGCTACCTTGTCTGTCTTGTCTGCCTCTTCTACCCAACTTACCTCCCAAAACATACCTACAACCCTTCCCCAACATCCACTCCCCCCTAAAAAATATCACCCCATACATAGCTATCCATTTCACACACGTGTCCACTGGACACATGTAATGTGGTCCAATTGGCTTGACAAAACATTTATGTTGTCCCCACCCCTCTCTATGAGGTTTGAGGGTCCAAATTCATTCCCAAAATCTGTACAAATGCACAGCTGTTGCTGTAGAAGAAATGGACAGCTATGGTCCTTTCCTACACCCATCCTGCACATCCCTAGCTGCCTTTCATATTGTCTTTCCCACTGTGTGCCCCTTATTCACCACTTTCCTATCACCCCTTTTTTCTTTCATTTTTTATGAAATCAGCATGGGTGTAAGTGTGAATAAGTGCTGCTAAGCAAAGCTAAGAGGACTTAACTGTCTGTTAGCATTGCTTAACTTCACGCAAAACCATGCAAACCTGCTTACAACTGCTTAAACGTACTTTAATACTCTGTCTCTATCAGCCCTTCTTCTGCCTAGTAACAAAATAATCAGCCCTGCCAAGTCTCAGACGCAGGGCCCTGGGCACTACAATCACAGCAATGTACTACTACACCATCTGAGCTGTGGGGATTTGTACTGCATTTACAAACATATCATGCATTATGGTCATTTAACATTAAAGAAAAAAAAAATCTTCACTACCAAAACTTGAACTCAGGACCCTGTGCATTACAGTCAGAGCAATGTACTGCTACACAATATGAGCTGTGTGAAATTGCAATGCTTTTTCAAACATATCATGCATTACAGTCATTTAACATAAGGGAGAAATACACATCCCTGGCTAGTCTCAGACCCAGGACCCTGGGCACTCACAGGAGCTACCAATACTCCATGCAAACTGCGAGAATTAGCAATGCTTCAGTAACTATATCATGGAGGATGATCATCTGGCATTAGGGAAAAAAGCCTGTGGAATTAGTAATGTTTTGTATATATATATATATATATATATATATATATATATATATATATATATATATATATATATATATATATATATATATATATATATATATATATATATATATATATATATATATATATATATATATATATATATATATATATATAAAGGCCCAGAAATAGGGACATATTTAATTATTGATGTAATAAGCTGAGAAAGTTACTACCATAAAAAGGTTTGTTTAATATCTATTTTCTGACATACTTCAGGTCTGAGACACAAATGCTTCTCATTATTTGATAACCTAGCACAAGAAATCTGGACAAAGCCTCACAGAATGGGGGGACAGAGGTCCAAACATAGGGACATATTTTAAATAATGCTCTTATAAACTTTGAAAGTAACTAGAATAACATAATTTGTGTTAGAATGCATTGTCTGAAGGATGTGAAGTCTAAAATTCAAATGCATGTCAGTATTTAATGACTTTAATCCCTAGATCAACCCAGTGATTTTTCAAAAAACACAAGTCTTATGAGGAATGGACCAAAATTATGAGGCAAAATCCTGGGCATTCTGCACAAATATGTACAATGGAGAGGTATGATTGAGAGGTAAGAGTGCAGTCATGTAGCATTAGGGAAAAAGGAGCTGCCTAGCATTTTCACCCAGCACATTCTAAACTACAGTCAGAAAAACACAACACTACACCAAATCTGCTCTGGGGAATAGATGATGCATTTGCAAATATATCATGCACTACAGGGATGTAACTGTGGGGAATAACACATATCAGTGAGAAATTGTCTACGCAAAACCATTTGTGCTACAGTGAAAGCAACATACCAGTAAGCCAACTGACCTCTAGAGTATAACGACTGCTTGAACAAACATATCCTGAATGCTAGTCACACACTACTCCTATATATACTGCTCCAAGTTACAGTGTATTTGGAATCCTGAGGTGTTAAGGGATATGCCTCAGTCTGCCATCATAAACATATACAGCTGATATATCACCAGCAACTGTAGCAGCATGCACAGTCAGATAGAAAAGGATCTATGACACTCACATCTGCCCTTCCCCCTACTCAGCCCAACAAACATTTACACACTGCACTGCTACACAATCTTGAAAGTCTGTTAACAATGGCCAGACATGCATAACCCTCAACTGTACAGATTTCCACAGACTGTCCAGGGTTTGGGACTATAAATATATTGCCTCTTCCCTATACCATTTCTGGGAGTCTGCTAAATCACTGGGATGATATCAGGAGTGAAGTCACTAAATAATGATGTACCATACCTCTGAACCTATTAGTGCAACAAATCTGGACAAAGCATGACATACTTGGGGGACAGAGGCCCAACAATAGGGACATATGTTAATTAATGGTGTTATAAAGTAAAAACATTGCTGGGATGACAGGGTTTGTTTTAATGTATATGTTCTGAAGGCTATGAAGTCTGCAACACAAATGGATGTCAGTATTTAGTGACGTCAATCCTCAGATTATCCTAGTGATTTGCCAAAAGCAAAAGTTGTCTGAGGAGCAGACCAAACATAAGAGCCAAACCTCTGGACATTCTTTGAAAATCTGTACAGTTGAGAGGTATGTCATTTACATATCAGTGTCACTTCACATCATGCATAAAATGCATTTTGAGACAAACCCTATTAATCTAGCAAGTTACTAACTGTATAACAGCAATACTTACAATCTGTCTATAATTCTGAAACCCTGTCCCCCATTTTGATTGGGATTTTCCACATCTCTTGTTCTGAGAGGTATTTCTACCTACCACCTGTGAAGCTATAGCTCCCAGGCCTCCATAATGTCCTCCTCACAGGCAAGGAAAAGGGCTAAGGCCCACATGAAGGACTTAATTATAGCACTGTGTTGCTATGCCATTGGCTAATGAAAAGACAATACAGCTGTGCTGGATGCATTTAGCAAGTGGGAGACACCAGTTGGTGCACAGGCCATCACCTCCTCGGGAGCAGTACTTACAAAAAGCAAGCTGCTGCTTATGCAAAACAGGTGTGATCCTGTACAGGGAAATACTGCATGCAGAAATTGAGAAACCTCAAGAATACTGTGACAAAATACTACAACAGGTATGTCAAACAAGTACGCATGTAATGGAATGCAGAAGGGGGATGCAATAATGGGAAATAGGAAATTAAACAATATGTCTCAACAAGACTTGCTGGACTGAAATTTTGATGTTCAGCATCTATGGCCATCACATATGGCTCTGTCTGCAGTGACAGAGATCACAGCTCTGGCCCCTGACTCAGCCCAGGAAAGGTCAGCTCACATATGACTACTACTGGAGTGTCTGTTGCAGAATACTGATTGTGACACTGCCAGGCCATTTGCTGGGATGTTGTAAATATCCATATGTCACTTGCTTATACCACAATGATACATATGATTGTCTTACAAATCTTAGAGACCTATATAGGGTATGTGCCTAGTAAACAGCTGTTGCAGAAGTGTGTGTTGAACTGCATGTGATATGCCAAACTCATACCATTCAACTGTCCAGTGTTCTGCACACTGACCACGTGTGCCTCATATTTGTAGTCATTTTCTCCTAGATTTGTGTTATGTCTGGTAAATCACTGTCAAATCTGTGAAGACTGAAGTCAGAACATAATAACATACATTTGAATGTTAGATGTAATATCTTCCAGGGTATTTCTGTGAATGCAAAACATACAGTGCTACCAACTGTCTTAAGTGTGTTACAACAATATTAATAAAGTGTCACTATTTTGGGCCATTGCCCCAAATTTATGTGTGCTGTCGTCCAGATGTCCTGCTCTAACAGGTTGAGCACTATGACTGAGCAGCAAAAGTGTAAACACAGTGTACCATACTGACATAGAACAGACATGGATATCAGGTATTACCTTTGCACGTGTACGTATTAGTGGGTGTACTGGCATCATTAGAGTATATAAATGCATAGGTCAGGACAAACTGCATTTGTGGGTGGGTTTTTTTAATGTACAGAAGTGTTCAGCTATGGTGAATGACAGCAAATTGTGTAGTATCGGAGCTTGTACTGTACATGTGCAGAAATGCAGCATTCATCTTGTACCAATGTCACATGTGAGTCTGCTGACAATACCTCTCTCCCACAACTACATAGGTCTCTCTCGTCTGAATGTGGAACAGCACCCTGAAGCCAGTGAGTATGGAAATGTAATCTTGTGACTCACCAATACCATAGGCATGTTAAGGGCATGCATGTTACCATACACATAACTATTACTCTTAGCCATATTGTGATATGTGCATGTTCGCTTGTGGTGAGGTTAACTGCATTGCATCACAGTGGTCATCTCAGGGGCCTATTTGCAGGAGATTTAACATTTCTGTAGATTTGCCACTGTGCTATACAGGTGAACAGCAATAATGTGTACACGGGCAGTGTTTGCTAGGTGAAGGCCCATCACCTACTAACACTACTCATGTATCCCAGAGGTGTATATTAGTAACAACATTAAGTGGACATGACTGCACTGCATGATGTTGAGGGCCTGTCCAGAGTGTGTATGTTGTGGTCTGACTGCGTTTTGTGTATGTCGCCATTTGGATATTGTGTTGTCTGTATAATGCCTTTGTGCCACCTCAGCTGTATGTGTGTGTGTGTGTGTGTGTGTGTGTGTGTGTGTGTGTGTGTGTGTGTGTGTGTGTGTGTGTGTGTGTGTGTGTGTGTGTGTGTGTGAGTGCATGCATGCATGTGTGTATCAGCCAACCTTATAGTGCAGGTGGTGGGCATAGGTGTCAGGTTCCTCCCAATCAGAACCTGATGTCAGTGTCTCTGCAGACTCTGACGATGGTGGTGGTCATAGTGAGGCATAGGTGGGGTTGTTGGGGGCTGAATCTGTGCCATTGGCTGGCATTCCACTTCCAACCACAATGTTCCCAGACACAGTCACACTGCCCACACATACCAAGTCCCCAGCAGCCACAGATAATGGACAGTTGGAGGGTGGTAGCATGGAACAGGCTAGTGTGGTGACTATGACAAGTGTGAGTGTAGACACTAGCCATAGCCAGAGAACAGGTGAGGTTTCACACAGGCAGATGGACAGGGGTGTTCAAAGGAGGACTGCTGCCCATTAAGTCCCTGTCACAAGTGCCGCAGCAGGTGTCACCAGATGCATGTTTCAGACCATCATGGAGGCACAGGCATGAATGCAACACCAGACAGATACTCAGGGTCTTGTATGGAACAGTTCCTGCCATGCGTGACAATCTGCATGGTCTTGCTGCTGCCACATGTTATTCTGCTGAGGTCATGGATAGTCAGTGGGTGAAGACATTGGCAGTCCTCGACCGTGGAATGTCTGTGCTGGAGCATGTGATGGGAGAAGGGAGTTGGCCATGTGGACATAGGTCAGCAGCAAGATCAGCTGAGAGTCTACGGGCCATGCACATTCACACTCCCATAATGGCAGTACCACCAGCACTACCAAAAGGAGGGTGCTGTCCACACCACAACAGATCAGGCCACATGGGCATGTGGTCCTGGCAGGTCCCATCAGAGACACAGATCCTGCAGACAGCAGTCACCATCGGGGAGTAATACTGCATCTGGCCTTGGGCCTGTTGGTGTCAGAGAGTCCCTTGGTGGGACCAGTTCCCGTGTCCTTGGCCGGAGATGGTGAACTGTAAACCCTACCATGTATGGTCCACAGCTGTCCAACATACTGCTGTGTAGGACAGCTACATGGTGTGACTGTGTGCATAAAAACACAAACACATCTCTATCACAGGTAGGTCACCACCAGACACACACATCACCTCTGCACAGCCCATTTAAAGAACACCCCTCCAAACACACACAAATGATGTCAACCGTATGGACCAGCTTAGGCCTCTGGAAAACCCACACCGCACCCTGTGCATATGACAATACCTGTGCCATATCACTGTCATCCATATCATCGATGCAGGGACATGCTAATATGAGTCTGATGCAAAGGGAGAATGTAGTACAGTGTAGTAATGTAATGCTGTGTACGGTGCTGTCTGCTGGTAATAATTGTTATGGGTATGTGTATGTTAAGTGTATGGACCTTTTTAGCCATGATGCATTATCAGCATTAGAACTGCTGACTGAATGTAGTCTCACATGTTGTATTCTGTTTGTGTTCCAGGTGTCTGCAGGCTGTGGCCCTGCTGACATTACCAACAAGGATTATGGCAGTGTGGGAACACCACTGACCTTTTAATAGCCAAGGTACAGCTGTATATGTACATGTTTACCAGGTGTGTATGCATGCAACAGTGTATGAGGGACACTGGTGACAGACAGTGTGACCTTGCATACATACCCCTTGACACAGCCAGCTAGCCTTCATACATGTCACCTCGGTGTTCCATTGTACCACAGGCTCATACATACAGAGGAGGTTATTTGAGTACTGGCAGTGGGTACCTTACAAGCCTACCCATTACTTTAACCCCGACATATTCACATATCTTGTGGGCACACAGTAGTCACAGGGCCTTCACATGACTACATATTGCACACACATAGGTAACACACAATGTGTGTGTGACATTATCAACTGTGGAATGTGGGACAAAATGTGTAGTAATGTGACAATTGGCAGCACATAGCATGCCCACAGCAAGTGCAACACACAGTATGCCCTCTGCTATGCTAATATGACTCCTTTTTTGTGACACTACCTTCACTTACAGTATTTCTCATGACAGTAAGTTGCTTCTTATGTGCAATCACTTCTCTATGTAATCAGTACAGAACTGTATGACATGTTTCTTGTCCTACAGTTATGGGACCTCTTTTAACTGTTTCAGTTGTCATCACAGATTACACCTTGCCATACATGGACTGTAACCTGCAGGGTGGTTCAGACATACCTTTCAATTGTACACTTTACACAGACTGTCCTGATTAATGCCATATATATTTTGGTCCATTTTCTCATATACCTGTGTCTGTCTGGCAAATTGTTGCCAAATCATTGCGGGCTGATGTCATAACATAATGGCAGACATTATGAGTTGCACACATCATACCTTTCAAAACCTGTTATGCTATCACCGTAATATGTTTGTAGGAGCAATATTTTACAGGTTCTCCCTATTATGTAGCCTTTGTCATGCCATTATTTATGGCTTTGTATACATTTCTTGCTCTAACAGCTTGGGAGGTATGGGTACAGATGGCAGCCATACCTCTGACCTCTGCTATGTGTGCAGATTGTCCTGATGTCTGACACATGATTTCTATACATTGATCATAAACATGTGGTTTTCTGGCCAATGTATGGTAGAATCATGACAGACTGACATTGTAGATTAATTACAGATATTGTCATGTAACAACACATACCCTTTGGAAGGTGCATTCAATTGCATGACCTGTTCCACTATTTCCCATGTGTGTCACAGCAATATGTGATGGGTGTGCTCAGTGTTTAGTATCTGCCCCAGCTTTCCATATGGCTTTCACCTGATTCTGTCTGTGAGTGGTTGGGAGGTATGTTGGTGGCCATAATACAGGTAGAATGCTGCAAGGTGATGTGATACAGTGATAGAGTAACAGACTGTTTATTAGCATGATGTTTCAGATAGGTATGAGGTCTGCTGCTGCCATGTCTGTCACTACAGTGACTGTGTCATATTTGGCAATGTATCTCATAAATGCCCATTGTTAGAGGACACAGACAACATATTGGTTGCAAACATCCGGATATTCCATATACATATGTACAGATGGCCGGTATGGCCTGTACAGTTTAACACGGTGCATGTACAGCAGATGCCATTAACTGGCTCTTTAAACTAATGCTATGGGGAGGGAGTCAACAGGGCTTAAAATGGTATAACCAACACATACAACAGCCGTAGAGGATATGCTTCACAAACACACACAGTACTATAGTTGCCAGTATTGAGATTAGAACCCCTGTCAGTCTAATTAATTGTACTGCAGTATTATACAGTTATTGCATGCACCACATAACTTATAGTGCTGAGGAGTGTATACAGGTACTTCTATGGAGGATGACATCAGCAGCCCTTGTAAAGAGGGAAATGGAAAGTGTACTGGGTGGAACACACTGCCAAATGGTAAATCCCACACCCTAAGAGGATATGGCCTCACCCAAACACACACACACACACACACACACAC